>NW_022264580.1:0-26756 GCF_002021735.2 Oncorhynchus kisutch
AGTCATGTGGAGGCTATATACGGGGTACCGGTACAGAGTCAATGTGGAGGCTATATACAGGGGGGTACGGTACAGAGTCAATGTGGAGGCTATATACAGTGGGTACGGTACAGAGTCAATGTGGAGGCTATATACAGGGGGACCGGTAAGCAGAGTCAATGTGGAGGCTATATACAGGGGGTACGGTACAGAGTCATGTGGAGCTATATACAGGGGGTACCGGTACAAGAGTCATGTGGAGGCTATATACAGGGTATCCGGTACAGAGTCAATGTGGAGGCTATATACAGGGGGTTACGGTACGAGTCAATGTGGGGCTATATACAGGGTAGGGTACGGTACAGAGTCATGTGGAGGCTATATACGGGTTTTCCGAACAGAGTCAATGTGGAGCTATTACAGGGGGGTACCGGTACAGAGTCAATGTGGAGGCTATATACAGGGGGTACTGGTACAGAGTCAATGTGGAGGCTATATACAGGGTACTGTACAGAGTCAATGTAGGCTATATACAGGGGTACCGGTACAGAGTCAATGTGGAGCTATATACAGGGGTACGCGGTACAGAGTCAATGTGGAGGCTATATACAGGGGTACCGGTACAGAGTCAATGTGGAGTGTATATACAGGGGGTACCGGTACAGAGTCAATGTGGAGGCTATATCAGGGGTACGGTAGAGTCATGTGGAGGCTATATACAGGGGCCCGGTACAGAGTCAATGTGGAGGCTATATACAGGGGTTACGTACAGAGTCAATGTGGAGGCTTATACAGGGGTCCGGTACAGAGTCAATGTGGAGGCTATATACAGGGGTACTGATACAGATCAATGTGGAGGCTATATACAGGGGTACGGTACAGAGTCATGTGGAGGCTATATACAGGGGGTACGGTACGAGTCAATGTGGAGGCTATATACAGGGGGTACGGTACAGAGTCAATGTGGAGGCTATATACAGGGGTTACGGTACAGAGTCAATGTGGAGGCTTATATACAGGGGGTACCGGTACAGAGTCAATGTGGAGGCTATATAAGGGTGTTACGGTACAGAGTCATGTGGAGGCTATTACAGGTGGTACCGTTACAGAGTCAATGTGGAGGCTATATACAGGGGTTACGGTACAATCAATGTGGAGGCTATATACAGAAGGTGGTTACGGTACAGAGTCAAATGTGGAGGCTAATACAGGGGGTACCGTACACAGTGTCAATGTGGGGCTTATACAGGGTATACCGTACAATTCATGTGGAGGCTATATACAGGGGGTTACTGGTAGAGATCAATGTGGAGCTATTACAGGGGTTACCGTTACAGAGTCAATGTGGAGGCTAATATACAATGTGAGTCAATGTGGAGGCTATATACAGGGGGTACGGTACAGAGTCAATGTGGAGGCTATATATAGGGGTACCGGTACAGAGTCAATGTGGAGGCTATATACAGGGTGTACCGGTACAGAGTCAATGTGGAGGCTATATACAGGGTTACGGTACAGAGTCAATGTGGAGGCTATATACAGGGGTACGGTACAGAGTCATGTGGAGGCTATATACAGGGTTTACCGGTACAGAGTCATGTGGAGGCTATATACAGGGGTACGGGTACAGAGTCAATGTGGAGGCTATATACAGGGGGTACCGGTACAGAGTCAATGTGGAGGCTATATACAGGGTGTTACTACAGAGTCAATGTGGAGGCTATATACAGGGGGTACTGGTACAGAGTCAATGTGGAGGCTATATACAGGGGGTACTGGTACAGAGTCAATGTGGAGGCTATATACAGGGGGTACCGGTACAGAGTCAATGTGGAGGCTATATACAGGGGGTACCAGTACAGAGTCAATGTGGAGGCTATATACAGGGGTACCGGTACAGAGTCAATGTGGAGGCTATATACAGGGGTACCGGTACAGAGTCAATGTGGAGGCTATATACAGGGGGTACGGTACAGAGTCAATGTGGAGGCTATATACAGGGGGTACGGTACAGAGTCAATGTGGAGGCTATATACAGGGGTACCGGTACAGAGTCAATGTGGAGGCTATATACAGGGTGTTACGTACAGAGTCAATGTGGAGGCTATATACAGGGGTACGGTACAGAGTCAATGTGGAGGCTATATACAGGGGGTACCGGTACAGAGTCAATGTGGAGGCTATATACAGGGGTACTGTACAGAGTCAATGTGGAGGCTATATACAGGGGTACTGGTACAGAGTCAATGTGGAGGCTATATACAGGGGGTACGGTACAGAGTCAATGTGGAGGCTTATATAGGGGGTACCGGTACAGAGTCAATGTGGAGGCTATATACAGGGGTTACGGTACAGAGTCAATGTGGAGGCTATATACAGGGGAACTGGTACAGAGTCAATGTGGAGGCTATATACAGGGGGTACCGGTACAGAGTCAATGTGGAGGCTATATACAGGGTGTTACGGTACAGAGTCAATGTGGAGGCTATATACAGGGTACTGGTACAGAGTCAATGTGGAGGCTATATACAGGGGGTACGTACAGAGTCAATGTGGAGGCTATATACAGGGTACCGGTACAGAGTCAATGTGGAGGCTATATACAGGGGGTACGGTACAGAGTCAATGTGGAGGCTATATACAGGGGGTACGGTACAGAGTCAATGTGGAGGCTATATACAGGGGGTACGGTACAGAGTCAATGTGGAGGCTATATACAGGGGGTGTACTGGTACAGAGTCAATGTGGAGGCTATATACAGGGGTATCCGGTACAGAGTCAATGTGGAGGCTATATACAGGGTTTACGGTACAGAGTCAATGTGGAGGCTATATAACAGGGGTACTGGTACAGAGTCAATGTGGAGGCTATATACAGGGGTACCGGTACAGAGTCAATGTGGAGGCTATATACAGGGGGTACGGTACAGAGTCAATGTGGAGGCTATATACAGGGGGTACGGTACAGAGTCAATGTGGAGGCTATATACAGGGGTACCGGTACAGAGTCAATGTGGAGGCTATATACAGGGGTACGGTACAGAGTCAATGTGGAGGCTATATACAGGGGTTACGGTACAGAGTCAATGTGGAGGCTATATACAGGGGGTACGGTACAGAGTCAATGTGGAGGCTATATACAGGGGGTACGGTACAGAGTCAATGTGGAGGCTATATACAGGGGTACCGGTACAGAGTCAATGTGGAGGCTATATACAGGGGGTACTGGTACAGAGTCAATGTGGAGGCTATATACAGGGGGTACGGTACAGAGTCAATGTGGAGGCTATATACAGGGGTACGGTACAGAGTCAATGTGGAGGCTATATACAGGGTAACGGTACAGAGTCAATGTGGAGGCTATATACAGGGGTACCGGTACAGAGTCAATGTGGAGGCTATATACAGGGTACGGTACAGAGTCAATGTGGAGGCTATATACAGGGGTTACGGTACAGAGTCAATGTGGAGGCTATATACAGGGGTACCGGTACAGAGTCAATGTGGAGGCTATATACAGGGGGTACTGGTACAGAGTCAATGTGGAGGCTATATACAGGGGGTACGGTACAGAGTCAATGTGGAGGCTATATACAGGGGTACTGGTACAGAGTCAATGTGGAGGCTATATACAGGGGTACGGTACAGAGTCAATGTGGAGGCTATATACAGGGTGTACGGTACAGAGTCAATGTGGAGGCTATATACAGGGGTACGGTACAGAGTCAATGTGGAGGCTATATACAGGGGTACGGTACAGAGTCAATGTGGAGGCTATATACAGGGGTACCGGTACAGAGTCAATGTGGAGGCTATATACAGGGGGTTACGGTACAGAGTCAATGTGGAGGCTATATACAGGGGTACGGTACAGAGTCAATGTGGAGGCTATATACAGGGGGTACGGTACAGAGTCAATGTGGAGGCTATATACAGGGGGTACGGTACAGAGTCAATGTGGAGGCTATATACAGGGGGTTACGGTACAGAGTCAATGTGGAGGCTATATACAGGGGTACCGGTACAGAGTCAATGTGGAGGCTATATACAGGGGGTACTGGTACAGAGTCAATGTGGAGGCTATATACAGGGGGTACGGTACAGAGTCAATGTGGAGGCTATATACAGGGGGTACGGTACAGAGTCAATGTGGAGGCTATATACAGGGGTACCGGTACAGAGTCAATGTGGAGGCTATATACAGGGTACTGGTACAGAGTCAATGTGGAGGCTATATACCTTACGGTACAGAGTCAATGTGGAGGCTATATACAGGGGTACAGTACAGAGTCAATGTGGAGGCTATATACAGGGGGTACGGTACAGAGTCAATGTGGAGGCTATATACAGGGGGTACCGGTACAGAGTCAATGTGGAGGCTATATACAGGGGTACCGGTACAGAGTCAATGTGGAGGCTATATACAGGGGTACCGGTACAGAGTCAATGTGGAGGCTATATACAGGGGTACGGGTACAGAGTCAATGTGGAGGCTATATACAGGGGTACCGGTACAGAGTCAATGTGGAGGCTATATACAGGGGGTACCGGTACAGAGTCAATGTGGAGGCTATATACAGGGGGTACCGGTACAGAGTCAATGTGGAGGCTATATACAGGGGTACTGGTACAGAGTCAATGTGGAGGCTATATACAGGGGTACGGTACAGAGTCAATGTGGAGGCTATATACAGGGGGTACCGGTACAGAGTCAATGTGGAGGCTATATACAGGGGTACCGGTACAGAGTCAATGTGGAGGCTATATACAGGGGGTACGGTACAGAGTCAATGTGGAGGCTATATACAGGGGGTACGGTACAGAGTCAATGTGGAGGCTATATACAGGGGTACTGGTACAGAGTCAATGTGGAGGCTATATACAGGGGGTACGGTACAGAGTCAATGTGGAGGCTATATACAGGGGGTACGGTACAGAGTCAATGTGGAGGCTATATACAGGGGGTACCGGTACAGAGTCAATGTGGAGGCTATATAAAGGGGTACCGGTACAGAGTCAATGTGGAGGCTATATACAGGGGTACCGGTACAGAGTCAATGTGGAGGCTATATACAGGGGGTACCGGTACAGAGTCAATGTGGAGGCTATATACAGGGGTACTGGTACAGAGTCAATGTGGAGGCTATATACAGGGGGTACCGGTACAGAGTCAATGTGGAGGCTATATACAGGGGGACCGGTACAGAGTCAATGTGGAGGCTATATACAGGGGTACCGGTACAGAGTCAATGTGGAGGCTATATACAGGGGGTACCGGTACAGAGTCAATGTGGAGGCTATATACAGGGGTACCGGTACAGAGTCAATGTGGAGGCTATATACAGGGGTACCGGTACAGACTCAATGTGGAGGCTATATACAGGGGGTACCGGTACAGAGTCAATGTGGAGGCTATATACAGGGGGTACGGTACAGAGTCAATGTGGAGGCTATATACAGGGGTACGGTACAGAGTCAATGTGGAGGCTATATACAGGGGTACCGGTACAGAGTCAATGTGGAGGCTATATACAGGGGGTACCGGTACAGAGTCAATGTGGAGGCTATATACAGGGGGTACGGTACAGAGTCAATGTGGAGGCTATATACAGGGGGTACCGGTACAGAGTCAATGTGGAGGCTATATACAGGGGTACCGGTACAGAGTCAATGTGGAGGCTATATACAGGGGGTACCGGTACAGAGTCAATGTGGAGGCTATATACAGGGGGTACCGGTACAGAGTCAATGTGGAGGCTATATACAGGGGGTACCGGTACAGAGTCAATGTGGAGGCTATATACAGGGGTACCGGTACAGAGTCAATGTGGAGGCTATATACAGGGGGTACTGGTACAGAGTCAATGTGGAGGCTATATACAGGGGGTACCGGTACAGAGTCAATGTGGAGGCTATATACAGGGGTACCGGTACAGAGTCAATGTGGAGGCTATATACAGGGGGTACCGGTACAGAGTCAATGTGGAGGCTATATACAGGGGGTACTGGTACAGAGTCAATGTGGAGGCTATATACAGGGGGTACCGGTACAGAGTCAATGTGGAGGCTATATACAGGGGGTACCGGTACAGAGTCAATGTGGAGGCTATATACAGGGGGTACTGGTACAGAGTCAATGTGGAGGCTATATACAGGGGGTACCGGTACAGAGTCAATGTGGAGGCTATATACAGGGGGTACCGGTACAGAGTCAATGTGGAGGCTATATACAGGGGTACCGGTACAGAGTCAATGTGGAGGCTATATACAGGGGGTACTGGTACAGAGTCAATGTGGAGGCTATATACAGGGGTACTGGTACAGAGTCAATGTGGAGGCTATATACAGGGGGTACCGGTACAGAGTCAATGTGGAGGCTATATACAGGGGGTACCGGTACAGAGTCAATGTGGAGGCTATATACAGGGGGTACCGGTACAGAGTCAATGTGGAGGCTATATACAGGGGGTACCGGTACAGAGTCAATGTGGAGGCTATATACAGGGGGTACCGGTACAGAGTCAATGTGGAGGCTATATACAGGGGTACGGTACAGAGTCAATGTGGAGGCTATATACAGGGGTACCGGTACAGAGTCAATGTGGAGGCTATATACAGGGGGTACCGGTACAGAGTCAATGTGGAGGCTATATACAGGGGGTACTGGTACAGAGTCAATGTGGAGGCTATATACAGGGGGTACCGGTACAGAGTCAATGTGGAGGCTATATACAGGGGGTACCGGTACAGAGTCAATGTGGAGGCTATATACAGGGGTACCGGTACAGAGTCAATGTGGAGGCTATATACAGGGGGTACTGGTACAGAGTCAATGTGGAGGCTATATACAGGGGTACCGGTACAGAGTCAATGTGGAGGCTATATACAGGGGGTACGGTACAGAGTCAATGTGGAGGCTATATACAGGGGGTACCGGTACAGAGTCAATGTGGAGGCTATATACAGGGGTACGGTACAGAGTCAATGTGGAGGCTATATACAGGGGGTACGGTACAGAGTCAATGTGGAGGCTATATACAGGGGTACCGGTACAGAGTCAATGTGGAGGCTATATACAGGGGTACCGGTACAGAGTCAATGTGGAGGCTATATACAGGGGGTACCGGTACAGAGTCAATGTGGAGGCTATATACAGGGGGTACCGGTACAGAGTCAATGTGGAGGCTATATACAGGGGGTACGGTACAGAGTCAATGTGGAGGCTATATACAGGGGGTACGGTACAGAGTCAATGTGGAGGCTATATACAGGGGGTACCGGTACAGAGTCAATGTGGAGGCTATATACAGGGGTACCGGTACAGAGTCAATGTGGAGGCTATATACAGGGGGTACCGGTACAGAGTCAATGTGGAGGCTATATACAGGGGGTACCGGTACAGAGTCAATGTGGAGGCTATATACAGGGGGTACCGGTACAGAGTCAATGTGGAGGCTATATACAGGGGTACCGGTACAGAGTCAATGTGGAGGCTATATACAGGGGTACGGTACAGAGTCAATGTGGAGGCTATATACAGGGGGTACCGGTACAGAGTCAATGTGGAGGCTATATACAGGGGTACCGGTACAGAGTCAATGTGGAGGCTATATACAGGGGTACCGGTACAGAGTCAATGTGGAGGCTATATACAGGGGGTACCGGTACAGAGTCAATGTGGAGGCTATATACAGGGGGTACCGGTACAGAGTCAATGTGGAGGCTATATACAGGGGGTACGGTACAGAGTCAATGTGGAGGCTATATACAGGGGTACCGGTACAGAGTCAATGTGGAGGCTATATACAGGGGTACGGTACAGAGTCAATGTGGAGGCTATATACAGGGGTACCGGTACAGAGTCAATGTGGAGGCTATATACAGGGGTACCGGTACAGAGTCAATGTGGAGGCTATATACAGGGGGTACCGGTACAGAGTCAATGTGGAGGCTATATACAGGGGGTACCGGTACAGAGTCAATGTGGAGGCTATATACAGGGGGTACCGGTACAGAGTCAATGTGGAGGCTATATACAGGGGTACCGGTACAGAGTCAATGTGGAGGCTATATACAGGGGGTACCGGTACAGAGTCAATGTGGAGGCTATATACAGGGGGTACCGGTACAGAGTCAATGTGGAGGCTATATACAGGGGGTACCGGTACAGAGTCAATGTGGAGGCTATATACAGGGGTACCGGTACAGAGTCAATGTGGAGGCTATATACAGGGGGTACCGGTACAGAGTCAATGTGGAGGCTATATACAGGGGGTACCGGTACAGAGTCAATGTGGAGGCTATATACAGGGGGTACCGGTACAGAGTCAATGTGGAGGCTATATACAGGGGGTACCGGTACAGAGTCAATGTGGAGGCTATATACAGGGGGTACTGGTACAGAGTCAATGTGGAGGCTATATACAGGGGTACCGGTACAGAGTCAATGTGGAGGCTATATACAGGGGGTACCGGTACAGAGTCAATGTGGAGGCTATATACAGGGGGTACCGGTACAGAGTCAATGTGGAGGCTATATACAGGGGGTACCGGTACAGAGTCAATGTGGAGGCTATATACAGGGGGTACCGGTACAGAGTCAATGTGGAGGCTATATACAGGGGGTACTGGTACAGAGTCAATGTGGAGGCTATATACAGGGGGTACCGGTACAGAGTCAATGTGGAGGCTATATACAGGGGTACCGGTACAGAGTCAATGTGGAGGCTATATACAGGGGGTACCGTACAGAGTCAATGTGGAGGCTATATACAGGGGGTACCGGTACAGAGTCAATGTGGAGGCTATATACAGGGGGTACCGGTACAGAGTCAATGTGGAGGCTATATACAGGGGTACCGGTACAGAGTCAATGTGGAGGCTATATACAGGGGGTACCGGTACAGAGTCAATGTGGAGGCTATATACAGGGGGTACCGGTACAGAGTCAATGTGGAGGCTATATACAGGGGGTACCGGTACAGAGTCAATGTGGAGGCTATATACAGGGGTACGGTACAGAGTCAATGTGGAGGCTATATACAGGGGGTACGGTACAGAGTCAATGTGGAGGCTATATACAGGGGGTACCGGTACAGAGTCAATGTGGAGGCTATATACAGGGGTACCGGTACAGAGTCAATGTGGAGGCTATATACAGGGGGTACCGGTACAGAGTCAATGTGGAGGCTATATACAGGGGTACCGGTACAGAGTCAATGTGGAGGCTATATACAGGGGGTACCGGTACAGAGTCAATGTGGAGGCTATATACAGGGGTACCGGTACAGAGTCAATGTGGAGGCTATATACAGGGGGTACCGGTACAGAGTCAATGTGGAGGCTATATACAGGGGTACCGGTACAGAGTCAATGTGGAGGCTATATACAGGGGTACCGGTACAGAGTCAATGTGGAGGCTATATACAGGGGGTACCGGTACAGAGTCAATGTGGAGGCTATATACAGGGGGTACCGGTACAGAGTCAATGTGGAGGCTATATACAGGGGTACCGGTACAGAGTCAATGTGGAGGCTATATACAGGGGGTACTGGTACAGAGTCAATGTGGAGGCTATATACAGAGGGTACTGGTACAGTAGTTCAATGTGGAGGCTATATACAGGGGGGTACTGGTACAGAGTCAATGTGGAGGCCTATATTACAGGGGTACCGGTTACAGAGTCATGTGGAGGCTATATACAGGGGGTACGGGTACAGAGTCAATGTGGAGGCTATATACAGGGGTACGGTACAGAGTCAATGTGGAGGCTATATACAGGGGTACATGGTACAGAGTCAATGTGGAGGCTATATACAGGGGTATGGTACAGAGTCAATGTGGAGGCTATATACAGGGGGTACTGGTACAGAGTCAATGTGGAGGCTATATACAGGGGGGGTACCGGTACAGAGTCAATGTGGAGGATATATACAGGTGGTACTGGTACAGAGTCATGTGGAGGCTATATACAGGGGGGTACTGGTACAGAGTCAATGTGGAGCTATATACAGGGGGGATACTGGTACAGAGTCAATGGGAGGCTATATACAGGGGTACCTGGTACAGAGTCAATGTGGAGGCTATATACAGGGGTACCGGTACAGAGTCAATGTGGAGGCTATATACAGGGGTACCGGTACAGAGTCAATGTGGAGGCTATATACAGGGGGTACTGGTACAGAGTCAATGTGGAGGCTATATACAGGGGGTACCGGTACAGAGTCAATGTGGAGGCTATATACAGGGGGTACTGGTACAGAGTCAATGTGGAGGCTATATACAGGGGTACTGGTACAGAGTCAATGTGGAGGCTATATACAGGGGTACTGGTACAGAGTCAATGTGGAGGCTATATACAGGGGGTACCGGTACAGAGTCAATGTGGAGGCTATATACAGGGGGTACTGGTACAGAGTCAATGTGGAGGCTATATACAGGGGGTACCGGTACAGAGTCAATGTGGAGGCTATATACAGGGGGTACCGGTACAGAGTCAATGTGGAGGCTATATACAGGGGGTACTGGTACAGAGTCAATGTGGAGGCTATATACAGGGGGTACCGGTACAGAGTCAATGTGGAGGCTATATACAGGAGGTACTGGTACAGAGTCAATGTGGAGGCTATATACAGGAGGTACTGGTACAGAGTCAATGTGGAGGCTATATACAGGTGACGGTACTGGGTACAGAGTCAATGTGGAGGCTATATACAGGAGGTACTCGTACAGAGTCAATGTGGAGGCTATATACAGGAGGTACTGGTACAGAGTCAATGTGGAGGCTTATACAGGGTACTGGTACAGAGTCACTGTGGAGGCTATATACAGGAGGTACTGGTACAGAGTCAATGTGGAGGCTATATACAGGGGGTACCTGGTACAGAGTCAATGTGGAGGCTATATACAGGGGGTACTGGTACAGAGTCAATGTGGAGGCTATATACAGGGGGTACTGGTACAGAGTCAATGTGGAGGCTATATACAGGGGGTACCTGGTACAGAGTCAATGTGGAGGCTATATACAGAGGTAAACTGGTACAGAGTCAATGTGGAGGCTATATACAGGGGGTACTGGTACAGAGTCAATGTGGAGGCTATATACAGGGGGGTACCGTTACAGAGTCAATGTGGAGGCTATATACAGGGGGGGTACCTGGTACAGAGTCAATGTGGAGGCTATATACAGGGGGTACTGGTACAGAGTCAATGTGGAGGCTATATACAGGGGGTACTAGGTACAGAGTCAATGTGAGGGCTATATACAGGGGGTACCGGTACAGAGTCAATGTGGAGGCTATATACAGGTGGTACTGGTACCTAGTCAATGTGGAGGCTATATACAGGAGGTACTGGTACAGAGTCAATGTGGAGGCTATATACAGTGGTACTGGTACAGAGTCAATGTGGAGGGCTATATACAGGGGTACCGGAACAGAGTCAATGTGGAGGCTATATACAGGAGGTACTGGTACAGAGTCAATGTGGAGGCTATATACAGGTGGTACTGGTACAGAGTCAATGTGGAGGCTATATACAGGGGTACCGGTACAGAGTCAATGTGGAGGCTATATACAGGTGGTACTGGTACCTAGTCAATGTGGAGGCTATATACAGGAGGTACTGGTACAGAGTCAATGTGGAGGCTATATACAGGTGGTACTGGTACAGAGTCAATGTGGAGGCTATATACAGGGGGGTACCGGTACAGAGTCAATGTGGAGACTATATACAGGGGGTACTGGTACAGAGTCAATGTGGAGGATATATACAGGAGGTACTGGTACAGAGTCAATGTGGAGGCTATATACAGGTGGTACCGGTACAGAGTCAATGTGGAGGCTATATACAGGAGGTACTGGTACAGAGTCAATGTGGAGGCTATATACAGGAGGTACTGGTACAGAGTCAATGTGGAGGCTATATACAGGAGGTACTGGTACAGAGTCAATGTGGAGGCTATATACAGGAGGTACTGGTACAGAGTCAATGTGGAGGCTATATACAGGAGGGTACTGGTACAGAGTCAATGTGGAGGCTATATACAGGTGGTACTGGTACAGAGTCAATGTGGAGGCTATATACAGGGGGTCCTGGTACAGAGTCAATGTGGAGGCTATATACAGGAGGTACTGGTACAGAGTCAATGTGGAGGCTATATACAGGGGGGTACCGGTACAGAGTCAATGTGGAGACTATATACAGGGGGTACTGGTACAGAGTCAATGTGGAGGCTATATACAGGGGGTACTGGTACAGAGTCAATGTGGAGACTATATACAGGGGGTACGGTACAGAGTCAATGTGGGAGGCTATATACAGGTTGTACTGGTACAGAGTCAATGTGGAGGCTATATACAGGGGGTACTGGTACAGAGTCAATGTGGAGGCTATATACAGGGGGTACTGGTACAGAGTCAATGTGGAGACTATATACAGGGGGTACCGGTACAGAGTCAATGTGGAGGCTATATACAGGGGGTACCGGTACAGAGTCAATGTGGAGGCTATATACAGGGGGTACGGTACAGAGTCAATGTGGAGGCTATATACAGGGGGTACTGGTACAGAGTCAATGTGGAGGCTATATACAGAGGGTACTGGTACAGAGTCAATGTGGAGGCTATATACAGGGGGTACTGGTACAGAGTCAATGTGGAGGCTATATACAGGGGGGTACCGGTACAGAGTCAATGTGGAGGCTATATACAGGGGATACTGGTACAGAGTCAATGTGGAGGCTATATACAGGGGGTACAGGTACAGAGTCAATGTGGAGGCTATATACAGGGGATACTGGTACAGAGTCAATGTGGAGGCTATATACAGGGGGTACAGGTACAGAGTCAATGTGGAGGCTATATACAGGGGGTACCGGTACAGAGTCAATGTGGAGGCTATATACAGGAGGTACTGGTACAGAGTCAATGTGGAGGCTATATACAGGGGGTACTGGTACAGAGTCAATGTGGAGGCTATATACAGGGTTACCGGTACAGAGTCAATGTGGAGGATATATACAGGTGGTACTGGTACAGAGTCAATGTGGAGGCTATATACAGGGGGTACTGGTACAGAGTCAATGTGGAGGATATATACAGGGGGTACTGGTACAGAGTCAATGTGGAGGCTATATACAGGGGGTACTGGTACCGAGTCAATGTGGAGGATATATACAGGGGGTACTGGTACAGAGTCAATGTGGAGGATATATACAGGGGGTACTGGTACCGAGTCAGTGTGGAGGATATATACAGGGGGTACTGGTACCGAGTCAATGTGGAGGCTATATACAGGGGGTACTGGTACCAAGTCAATGTGGAGGCTATATACAGGGGGTACTGGTACCGAGTCAGTGTGGAGAATATATACAGGGGGTACCGGTACCGAGTCAGTGTGGAGGCTATATACAGGGGATACTGGTACCGAGTCAGTGTGGAGGCTATATACAGGGGATACTGGTACCGAGTCAATGTGGAGGATATATACAGGGGGTACTGGTACCAAGTCAATGTGGAGGCTATATACAGGGGGGTACTGGTACCGAGTCAATGTGGAGGATATATACAGGGGGTACTGGTACCAAGTCAATGTGGAGGCTATATACAGGGGATACCGGTACCGAGTCAATGTGGAGGCTATAGACAGGGGGGTACTGGTACCGAGTCAATGTGGAGGATATATACAGGGGGTACTGGTACCAAGTCAGTGTGGAGGCTATATACAGGGGATACCGGTACTGAGTCAATGTGGAGGATATATACAGGGGGTACTGATACCGAGTCAATGTGAAGGCTATATACAGGGGGTACTGGTACCTAGTCAATGTGGCGGATATATACAGGGGGTACTGGTACCAAGTCAGTGTGGCGGATATATACAGGGGGTACTGGTACCAAGTCAGTGTGGAGGCTATATACAGGGGGTACCGGTACCGAGTCAATGTGGAGGCTATATACAGGGGGTACTGGTACCAAGTCAGTGTGGAGGCTATATACAGGGGGTACCGGTACAGAGTCAGTGTGGAGGCTATATACAGGGGGTACCGGTACCGAGTCAGTGTGGAGGATATTTTCAGGGGGTACTGGTACAGAGTCATTGTGTAGGCTATATACAAGGGGGTACTGGTACCGAGTCAATGTAGAGGCTATATACAGGGGGTACTGGTCCCGAGTCAGTGTGGAGGCTATATACAGGGGGTACTGGTACCGAGTCAATGTGGAGGCTATATACAGGGGGTACTGGTACCTAGTCAATGTGGAGGATATATACAGGGGGTACTGGTACCAAGTCAGTGTGGAGGCTATATACAGGGGGGTACCGGTACCGAGTCAATGTGGAGGCTATATACAGGGGGTACTGGTACCAAGTCAGTGTGGAGGCTATATACAGGGGGTACTGGTACCGAGTCAATGTAGAGGCTATATACAGGGGATACTGGTACAGAGTCAATGTAGAGGCTATATACAGGTGGTACTGGTACAGAGTCAGTGTGGAGGCTATATACAGGGGGTACCGATACTGAGTCAGTGTGGAGGCTATATACAGGGGATACTGGTACCGAGTCAGTGTGGAGGCTATATACAGGGGATACTGGTACCGAGTCAATGTGGAGGATATATACAGGGGGTACTGGTACCAAGTCAATGTGGAGGCTATATACAGGGGATACCGGTACCGAGTCAATGTGGAGGCTATAGACAGGGGGTACTGGTACCGAGTCAATGTGGAGGATATATACAGGGGGTACTGGTACCAAGTCAGTGTGGAGGCTATATACAGGGGGGTACCGGTACCGAGTCAATGTGGAGGCTATATACAGGGGGTACTGGTACCTAGTCAGTGTGGAGGCTATATACAGGGGGTACTGGTACCGAGTCAATGTAGAGGCTATATACAGGGGATACTGGTACAGAGTCAATGTAGAGGCTATATACAGGTGGTACTGGTACAGAGTCAGTGTGGAGGCTATATACAGGGGGTACTGGTACCGAGTCAGTGTGGAGGCTATATACAGGGGATACTGGTACTTAGTCAGTGTGTAGGCTATATACAGGAGGGTACCGATACAGAGTCAGTGTGGAGGCTATATACAGGGGGTACCGGTACCGAGTCAATGTGGAGGCTATATACAGGGGGTACTGGTACCGAGTCAATGTGGAGGCTATATACAGGGGGTACCGGTACCGAGTCAATGTGGAGGCTATATACAGGGGGTACTGGTACCGAGTCAATGTGGAGGATATATACAGGGGGTACTGGTACCAAGTCAATGTGGAGGCTATATACAGGGGGTACTGGTACCGAGTCAATGTGGAGGATATATACAGGGGGTACTGGTACCAAGTCAGTGTGGAGGCTATATACAGGGGATACCGGTACCGAGTCAATGTGGAGGCTATAGACAGGGGGTACTGGTTCCGAGTCAATGTGGAGGATATATACAGGGGGTACTGGTACCAAGTCAGTGTGGAGGCTATATACTGGGGGTACTGATACCGAGTCAATGTGGAGGCTATATACAGGGGGTACTGGTACCTAGTCAATGTGGAGGATATATACAGGGGGTACTGGTACCAAGTCAGTGTGGAGGCTATATACAGGGGGTACCGGTACCGAGTCAATGTGGAGGCTATATACAGGGGGTACTGGTACCTAGTCAATGTAGAGGCTATATACAGGGGGTACTGGTACCGAGTCAATGTGGAGGATATATACAGGGGGTACTGGTACCAAGTCAGTGTGGAGGCTATATACAGGGGATACCGGTACTGAGTCAATGTGGAGGATATATACAGGGGGTACTGATACCGAGTCAATGTGAAGGCTATATACAGGGGGTACTGGTACCTAGTCAATGTGGAGGATATATACAGGGGGTACTGGTACCAAGTCAGTGTGGAGGCTATATACAGGGGGTACCGGTACCGAGTCAATGTGGACGCTATATACAGGGGGGTACTGGTACCTAGTCAGTGTGGAGGCTATATACAGGGGGTACTGGTACCGAGTCAATGTAGAGGCTATATACAGGGGATACTGGTACAGAGTCAATGTAGAGGCTATATACAGGTGGTACTGGTACAGAGTCAGTGTGGAGGCTATATACAGGGGGTACCGATACTGAGTCAGTGTGGAGGCTATATACAGGGGATACT
Organism: Oncorhynchus kisutch; assembly: GCF_002021735.2. Classification (NCBI taxonomy): domain Eukaryota; kingdom Metazoa; phylum Chordata; class Actinopteri; order Salmoniformes; family Salmonidae; genus Oncorhynchus; species Oncorhynchus kisutch. The sequence continues at coordinate 16,137 of NW_022264580.1, forward strand.
GGTACCGAGTCAGTGTGGAGGCTATATACAGGGGATACTGGTACTTAGTCAGTGTGTAGGCTATATACAGGAGGGTACCGATACAGAGTCAGTGTGGAGGCTATATATAGGGGGTACCGGTACCGAGTCAATGTGGAGGCTATATACAGGGGGTACTGGTACCGAGTCAATGTGGAGGCTATATACAGGGGGTACCGGTACCGAGTCAATGTGGAGGCTATATACAGGGGGTACTGGTAACGAGTCAATGTGGAGGATATATACAGGGGGTACTGGTACCAAGTCAATGTGGAGGCTATATACAGGGGGTACTGGTACCGAGTCAATGTGGAGGATATATACAGGGGGTACTGGTACCAAGTCAGTGTGGAGGCTATATACAGGGGATACCGGTACCGAGTCAATGTGGAGGCTATAGACAGGGGGTACTGGTACCGAGTCAATGTGGAGGATATATACAGGGGGTACTGGTACCAAGTCAGTGTGGAGGCTATATACAGGGGATACCGGTACTGAGTCAATGTGCAGGATATATACAGGGGGTACTGATACCGAGTCAATGTGGAGGCTATATACAGGGGGTACTGGTACCTAGTCAATGTGGAGGATATATACAGGGGGTACTGGTACCAAGTCAGTGTGGAGGCTATATACAGGGGGTACCGGTACCGAGTCAATGTGGAGGCTATATACAGGGGGTACTGGTACCTAGTCAGTGTGGAGGCTATATACAGGGGGTACTGGTACCGAGTCAATGTAGAGGCTATATACAGGGGATACTGGTACAGAGTCAATGTAGAGGCTATATACAGGTGGTACTGGTACAGAGTCAGTGTGGAGGCTATATACAGGGGATACTGGTACCGAGTCAGTGTGGAGGCTATATACAGGGGATACTGGTACTTAGTCAGTGTGTAGGCTATATACAGGAGGGTACCGATACAGAGTCAGTGTGGAGGCTATATACAGGGGGTACCGGTACCGAGTCAATGTGGAGGCTATATACAGGGGGTACTGGTACCGAGTCAATGTGGAGGCTATATACAGGGGGTACCGGTACCGAGTCAATGTGGAGGCTATATACAGGGGGTACTGGTCCCGAGTCAGTGTGGAGGCTATATACAGGGGGTACTGGTACCGAGTCAATGTGGAGGCTATATACAGGGGGTACTGGTACCTAGTCAATGTGGAGGATATATACAGGGGGTACTGGTACCAAGTCAGTGTGGAGGCTATATACAGGGGGTACCGGTACCGAGTCAATGTGGAGGCTATATACAGGGGGTACTGGTACCTAGTCAGTGTGGAGGCTATATACAGGGGGTACTGGTACCGAGTCAATGTAGAGGCTATATACAGGGGATACTGGTACAGAGTCAATGTAGAGGCTATATACAGGTGGTACTGGTACAGAGTCAGTGTGGAGGCTATATACAGGGGGTACCGATACTGAGTCAGTGTGGAGGCTATATACAGGGGATACTGGTACCGAGTCAGTGTGGAGGCTATATACAGGGGATACTGGTACTTAGTCAGTGTGTAGGCTATATACAGGAGGGTACCGATACAGAGTCAGTGTGGAGGCTATATACAGGGGGTACCGGTACCGAGTCAATGTGGAGGCTATATACAGGGGGTACTGGTACCGAGTCAATGTGGAGGCTATATACAGGGGGTACCGGTACCGAGTCAATGTGGAGGCTATATACAGGGGGTACTGGTACCGAGTCAATGTGGAGGATATATACAGGGGGTACTGGTACCAAGTCAATGTGGAGGCTATATACAGGGGGTACTGGTACCGAGTCAATGTGGAGGATATATACAGGGGGTACTGGTACCAAGTCAGTGTGGAGGCTATATACAGGGGATACCGGTACCGAGTCAATGTGGAGGCTATAGACAGGGGGTACTGGTTCCGAGTCAATGTGGAGGATATATACAGGGGGTACTGGTACCAAGTCAGTGTGGAGGCTATATACTGGGGGTACTGATACCGAGTCAATGTGGAGGCTATATACAGGGGTACTGGTACCTAGTCAATGTGGAGGATATATACAGGGGGGTACTGGTACCAAGTCAGTGTGGAGGCTATATACAGGGGGTACCGGTACCGAGTCAATGTGGAGGCTATATACAGGGGGTACTGGTACCTAGTCAATGTAGAGGCTATATACAGGGGGTACTGGTACCGAGTCAATGTGGAGGATATATACAGGGGGTACTGGTACCAAGTCAATGTGGAGGCTATATACAGGGGGTACTGGTACCGAGTCAATGTGGAGGATATATACAGGGGGTACTGGTACCAAGTCAGTGTGGAGGCTATATACAGGGGATACCGGTACCGAGTCAATGTGGAGGCTATAGACAGGGGGTACTGGTACCGAGTCAATGTGGAGGATATATACAGGGGGTACTGGTACCAAGTCAGTGTGGAGGCTATATACAGGGGATACCGGTACTGAGTCAATGTGGAGGATATATACAGGGGGTACTGATACCGAGTCAATGTGAAGGCTATATACAGGGGGTACTGGTACCTAGTCAATGTGGAGGATATATACAGGGGGTACTGGTACCAAGTCAGTGTGGAGGCTATATACAGGGGGTACCGGTACCGAGTCAATGTGGAGGCTATATACAGGGGGTACTGGTACCTAGTCAGTGTGGAGGCTATATACAGGGGGTACTGGTACCGAGTCAATGTAGAGGCTATATACAGGGGATACTGGTACAGAGTCAATGTAGAGGCTATATACAGGTGGTACTGGTACAGAGTCAGTGTGGAGGCTATATACAGGGGGTACCGATACTGAGTCAGTGTGGAGGCTATATACAGGGGATACTGGTACCGAGTCAGTGTGGAGGCTATATACAGGGGATACTGGTACTTAGTCAGTGTGTAGGCTATATACAGGAGGGTACCGATACAGAGTCAGTGTGGAGGCTATATACAGGGGGTACCGGTACCGAGTCAATGTGGAGGCTATATACAGGGGGTACTGGTACCGAGTCAATGTGGAGGCTATATACAGGGGGTACCGGTACCGAGTCAATGTGGAGGCTATATACAGGGGGTACTGGTAACGAGTCAATGTGGAGGATATATACAGGGGGTACTGGTACCAAGTCAATGTGGAGGCTATATACAGGGGGTACTGGTACCGAGTCAATGTGGAGGATATATACAGGGGGTACTGGTACCAAGTCAGTGTGGAGGCTATATACAGGGGATACCGGTACCGAGTCAATGTGGAGGCTATAGACAGGGGGTACTGGTACCGAGTCAATGTGGAGGATATATACAGGGGGTACTGGTACCAAGTCAGTGTGGAGGCTATATACAGGGGATACCGGTACTGAGTCAATGTGCAGGATATATACAGGGGGTACTGATACCGAGTCAATGTGGAGGCTATATACAGGGGGTACTGGTACCTAGTCAATGTGGAGGATATATACAGGGGGTACTGGTACCAAGTCAGTGTGGAGGCTATATACAGGGGTACCGGTACCGAGTCAATGTGGAGGCTATATACAGGGGGTACTGGTACCTAGTCAGTGTGGAGGCTATATACAGGGGGTACTGGTACCGAGTCAATGTAGAGGCTATATACAGGGGATACTGGTACAGAGTCAATGTAGAGGCTATATACAGGTGGTACTGGTACAGAGTCAGTGTGGAGGCTATATTTGCCTCCAATTGCTCTTAAATACAAGTAAAACTAAATGCATGCTCTTCAACCGATCGCTACCTGCACCTACCCGCCTGTCCAACATCACTACTCTGGACGGCTCTGACTTAGAATACGTGGACAACTACAAATACTTAGGTGTCTGGTTAGACTGTAAACTCTCCTTCCAGACCCATATCAAACATCTCCAATCCAAAGTTAAATCTAGAATTGGCTTCCTATTTCGCAACAAAGCATCCTTCACTCATGCTGCCAAACATACCCTTGTAAAACTGACCATCCTACCAATCCTCGACTTTGGCGATGTCATTTACAAAATAGCCTCCAATACCCTACTCAACAAATTGGATGCAGTCTATCACAGTGCAATCCGTTTTATCACCAAAGCCCCATATACTACCCACCATTGCGACCTGTACGCTCTCGTTGGCTGGCCCTCGCTTCATACTCGTCGCCAAACCCACTGGCTCCATGTCATCTACAAGACCCTGCTAGGTAAAGTCCCCCCTTATCTCAGCTCGCTGGTCACCATAGCATCTCCCACCTGTAGCACACGCTCCAGCAGGTATATCTCTCTAGTCACCCCCAAAACCAATTCTTTCTTTGGCCGCCTCTCCTTCCAGTTCTCTGCTGCCAATGACTGGAACGAACTACAAAAATCTCTGAAACTGGAAACACTTATCTCCCTCACTAGCTTTAAGCACCAACTGTCAGAGCAGCTCACAGATTACTGCACCTGTACATAGCCCACCTATAATTTAGCCCAAACAACTACCTCTTTCCCAACTGTATTTAATTTTAATTTATTTATTTATTTGCTCCTTTGCACCCCATTATTTTTATTTCTACTTTGCACATTCTTCCATTGCAAAACTACCATTCCAGTATTTTACTTGCTATATTGTATTTAGTTTGCCATCATGGCCTTTTTTGCCTTTACCTCCCTTCTCACCTCACATTGTATATAGACTTGTTTATACTGCATTATTGACTGTATGTTTGTTTTTACTCCATGTGTAACTCTGTGTCGTTTTATCTGTCGAACTGCTTTGCTTTATCTTGGCCAGGTCGCAATTGTAAATGAGAACTTGTTCTCAACTTGCCTACCTGGTTAAATAAAGGTAAAATAAAAATAAATAAATAAAATATACAGGGGATACTGGTACCGAGTCAGTGTGGAGGCTATATACAGGGGATACTGGTACTTAGTCAGTGTGTAGGCTATATACAGGAGGGTACCGATACAGAGTCAGTGTGGAGGCTATATACAGGGGGTACCGGTACCGAGTCAATGTGGAGGCTATATACAGGGGGTACTGGTACCGAGTCAATGTGGAGGCTATATACAGGGGGTACCGGTACCGAGTCAATGTGGAGGCTATATACAGGGGGTACTGGTACCGAGTCAATGTGGAGGATATATACAGGGGGTACTGGTACCAAGTCAATGTGGAGGCTATATACAGGGGGTACTGGTACCGAGTCAATGTGGAGGATATATACAGGGGGTACTGGTACCAAGTCAGTGTGGAGGCTATATACAGGGGATACCGGTACCGAGTCAATGTGGAGGCTATAGACAGGGGGTACTGGTACCGAGTCAATGTGGAGGATATATACAGGGGGTACTGGTACCAAGTCAGTGTGGAGGCTATATACAGGGGATACCGGTACTGAGTCAATGTGGAGGATATATACAGGGGGTACTGATACCGAGTCAATGTGAAGGCTATATACAGGGGGTACTGGTACCTAGTCAATGTGGAGGATATATACAGGGGGTACTGGTACCAAGTCAGTGTGGAGGCTATATACAGGGGGTACCGGTACCGAGTCAATGTGGAGGCTATATACAGGGGGTACTGGTACCAAGTCAGTGTGGAGGCTATATACAGGGGGTACCGGTACAGAGTCAGTGTGGAGGCTATATACAGGGGGGTACCGGTACCGAGTCAGTGTGGAGGATATTTTCAGGGGGTACTGGTACAGAGTCATTGTGTAGGCTATATACAAGGGGGTACTGGTACCGAGTCAATGTAGAGGCTATATACAGGGGGTACTGGTCCCGAGTCAGTGTGGAGGCTATATACAGGGGGTACTGGTACCGAGTCAATGTGGAGGCTATATACAGGGGGTACTGGTACCGAGTCAGTGTGGAGGCCTATATACAGGGGATACTGGTACTTAGTCAGTGTGTAGGCTATATACAGGAGGGTACCGATACAGAGTCAGTGTGGAGGCTATATACAGGGGATACTGGTCCTGAGTCAGTGTGGAGGCTATATACAGGGGGTACTGGTACAGAGTCAGTGTGGAGGCTATATACAGGGGGTACTGGTACCGAGTCAATGTGCAGGATATATACAGGGGGTACTGATACCGAGTCAATGTGGAGGCTATATACAGGGGGTACTGGTACCTAGTCAATGTGGAGGATATATACAGGGGGTACTGGTACCGAGTCAGTGTGGAGGCTATATACAGGAGGTACTGATACAGAGTCAGTGTGGAGGCTATATACAGGGGGTACTGGTACCGAGTCAGTGTGGAGGCTATATCAAATCAAATCAAATGTATTTATATAGCCCTTCATACATCAGCTGATATCTCAAAGTGCTGTACAGAAACCCAGCCTAAAACCCCAAACAGCAAGCAATGCAGGTGTAGAAGCACGGTGGCTAGGAAAAACTCCCTAGAAAGGCCAAAACCTAGGAAGAAACCTAGAGAGGAACCAGGCTATGTGGGGCCAGTCCTCTTCTGGCTGTGCCGGGTGGAGATTATAACAGAACATGGCCAAGATGTTCAAATGTTCATAAATGACCATTCGTATAATAATAAGGCAGAACAGTTGAAACTGGAGCAGCAGCACGTCAGATGGACTGGGGACAGCAAGGAGTCATCATGTCAGGTAGTCCTGGGGCATGGTCCTAGGGCTCAGGTCCTCCGAGAGAGAGAAAAAAAAGAGAGAATTAGAGAGAGCATATGGTGGCCAGTCCTCTTCTGGCTGTGCCGGGTGGAGATTATAACAGAACATGGCCAAGATGTTCAAATGTTCATAAATGATCAGCATGTTCGAATAATAAGAAGGCAGAACAGTTGAAACTTGAGCAGCAGCACGGCCAGGTGGACTGGGGACAGCAAGGAGTCATCATGTCAGGTAATCCTGGGGCATGGTCCTAGGGCTCAGGTCCTCCGAGAGAGAGAAGGAGAGAATTAGAGAACGCACACTTAGATTCACACAGGACACCGAATAGGACAGGAGAAGTACTCCAGATATAACAAACTGAACCTAGCCCCCCGACACATAAACTACTGCAGCATAAATACTGGAGGCTGAGACAGGAGGGGTCAGGAAGACACTGTGGACCCATCCAAGGACACCCCCGGACAGGGCCCAACAGGGGGTACTGATACAGAGTCAGTGTGGAGGCTATATACAGGGATAGTGGTCAGTGTGTACAGAACAGCAGTGTACAAACCAAAGGGGGGGTCAATGTAAATAGTCTGGTGGCCATTTGATGAATTGTTCAGCAGGTTAGAAGCTGTTAAGGAGCCTTTTGGTCCCAGACTTGGTGGCTCCGGTACCGCTTACCGTGCGTAGCAGAGAAAACAGTCAATGACTTGGGTGACTGGAGTCTCTGACAGTTTTATGGGCTTTCCTCTGACACCGCCTATTATATAGGTCCTGGATGGCAGGAAGCTTGGCCCCAGTGATGTACTGGGCCATACGCTCTACCCTCTGTAGTGGCTTACTGTCAGATGCCGTGCAGGATGCTCTCGATGGTGCAGCTGTAGAACTTTTGAGCATCTGGGGACCCATGCCAAATCTTTTCAGTCTCCTCTGAGGGGGAAAAGGTGTTGTCGTGCCCTCTTCGTGACTGTCTTGGTGTGTTTGGACCATGATAGTGTGTTGGTAATGTGGACACCAAGGAACTTGAAGCTCTCGACCCGCTCCACTACAGCCCCTTCGATGTTAATGGGGGCCTGCTCGTCCCGCCTTTTCCTGTAGTCTATGATCAGCTCCTTTGTCTTGCTCACATTGAGGGAGAGGTTGTTGTCCTGGCACCACACTGCTAGTTCTCTGACCTCCCCCTTATAGCTGTCTCATTGTTGTTGGTGATCAGGCCTACCACTGTTGTGTCGTCAGCAAACTTGATGGTGTTGGAGTCATGGTTGAACAGGGAGTACAGGAGGGGACTAATTACACACCCCTGAGGGGCCCCAGTGTTGAGGATCAGGGTGACGTGTTGTTGCCTACCCTTATCACCTGGGGGCGGCCCGTCAGGGAGATTCGATGAGGAGAAGCTGTATTGACTCACTGTGATTGCCTGATAACCCGCAGGTTAATGGGAACTGTGCTGTGCGTGACCCTGCCAATGGAACGGCTTGTCCAGTGCTCTGGCATCCATGGGAATGGAGATGAGTTGTGTGGGGATATCTTGCTCAGATACCAGGATAGCGTCCATAAAACCAATCTGCCCCAGAGTCGATCCCGGGAGAGACTTAGACCGGTCACCCCCACAGCAGGATAACAAAAAAGGGAGTACGAGCAATGGGAATTAGAAACTCCAAGGCTGGCCCACCAGCGTACTCGTTCCCACTGATGAGCCTGGCCTTTTGACTGGGCAGGTGGCTATGTAATGCCGGCAGCACCACAATACAGACAACAGTTGGAGCTCAGCCTTCGTGAACGTTCCTTAGGTGATAATCTAGCTCTGCCCAGTTGGCATCGGCTCCAGAGTAAACGAGTCACCCATCACTAATGATTCCGAGGGAACTCGGGTGGCTTCGGCTCCTCTCGATAATGCAGACGTCGGGGTCTTCCGGACTTCTTCGGAGGTGAGCAGGCAGCAGAAGAGGAACAAGTGTGATCGAGACCCGACCTCTCTCTTCACTACTGCGTTCCAGTAGACGCCCATCAATCACCTCTTGAAGCTAGGGGGCACTATTTTTTGGGGGGGAAAAAATAACGTTCCCAAGTTAACGGCCTATTACTCAGGACCAGATGCTAGAATATGCATATAATTTCTTAGGATATAAAACACTCTAAAGTTTCCAAAACTGTAAAAATATTGTCTGAGTATAACAGAACTGATATTGCAGGAGAAAGCCTGAGAAAATCCAATCAGGAAGTGACTCTTATTTTGAAAGTCTGTGTTCCTATGCATCCCTATTGACCATTGAAAGGGGATATCAACCAGATTCCTTTTTCTATGGCTTCCCTAAGGTGTCTACAGCCTTTAGACGTAGTTTCAGGCCTTTATTTTGAAGAATGAGCGTGAACGACCACATTACGTAAGTGGTCAGGTGGGGGCTCTCAGAGTGATTTTTGCGCAAAAGAGAGAGTTGTTCCATTGTTCCTCCCGGTCCTAGTGAAAAGCCAACTGTCCCGGTTGATATATTATCGAATAGATATTTGAAAAACACCTTGAGGATTCATTATAAAAAACGTTTGCCATGTTTCTGAGGACATTATGGATATAATTTTGAATTTTTGTCTGCGTTGTCGTGACTGCTATTTCCGGTGGATTCCTGGGCATAACGCACCAAACTAACGGAGGTATTTGGATGTAAATAATATCTTTATGGAACAAAAGGAACATTTGCTGTCTAACTGTGAGTCTCGTGAGTGAAAACATCCGAAGATCATCAAAGGTTAACGGTTAATTTGATTGTTTTCTGATTTTCGTGACCAAGCTTCCTGATGCTAAGTGTACATAATGCTATGCTAGGCTATCGATAAACTTACACAAACGTTTGTATGCTTTCGCTGTAAAGCATAATTTCAAAATCTGAGACGACAGTGTGATTAACAAAAGGCTAAGCTGTGTTTCGCTATATTTCACTTGTGATTTCATGAATATGAATATTTTCTAGTAGGCACTCTCGGCGGCCAACGTGCGAAAATCTACTTCGTAGTCTGTCACACGACGTAATCCAAGTAGTTTTCGGGCCCGCCTCTCTCCCGGATACCGGAGACTCTAACACCTTCCTCACCTCTGCCATGAAATCTTCCAGATGACAAATAGCGGATTGTTGCTCCCTAACTGCCGTCACCTAGGAGAGCGCCCTTCCAGACATTAGCGTAATCAGATACACTATCTTCCACCGATCTGAAGGTAACAAAAATGGCTGCAGCTCAAAAATGAGGGAACACTGAGAAAGAAACGCCCGGCAGGTTCCAGGGTCCCCAGAATATCACTCAGGAGGTGGTTTCCCTTGGTTTCTCTAATGAGTGCCTTGCCTGGTTCACTAACTACATCTCAGATAAAGTTCAGTGTATCAAATCGGAGAGCCTGTTGTCCGGACCTCTGGCAGTCTCTATGGGGGTACCACAGGGTTAAATTCTCAGGCCGGCTCTTTCTCTTTCTCTGTATATATCAATGATGTCGCACTTGCAGCTGGTGATTCTTTGATCCACCTCTACGCAGACGACACCATTCTGCATACATCTGGCCCTTCTTTGGACAATGTGTTAACAGACCCCCAGACGAGCTTCAATGCCATACAAAAACTCCATCTGTGGCCTCCAACTGCTCTTAAATGCTAGTAAAACTAAATGCATGCTCTTCAACCGATCGCTGCCCGCACCCACCCACCTGACTAGCATCACTACTCTGGACAGTTATGACTTAGAATATGTGGACAACTATGAATACTTAGGTGTCTGGCTAGACTGTATACTCTCGATCCAGAATCACATTAAGCATCTCCAATCCAAAGTTAAATCTAGAATCGGCTTCCTATTTCGCAACAAAGCCTCCTTCACTCATGCTGCCAAACATACCCTCGTAAAAATACAAATACAAAGTACAAAATAGCCTCCAACACTCTAGCAAATTGGATGCAGTCTATCACAGTGCCATCCTTTTTGTCACCAAATTATACTACCCACCACTGCCGACCTGTATGCTGTGTGTTG
>NW_022264581.1:0-26557 GCF_002021735.2 Oncorhynchus kisutch
TTATTTAATATTGTAGTAAATTGTCTGAGTCACTTCCTAAATAATGTGTTGACATTCCTTTGCTCCCGCTACAGGCAGGCAGAGATGGAGGTTCACTTCCCGAGAGAAGAGAAGAAGACCTATACAGAGAAGGAAGCCCACATGCTGAGTTGAGGGGGAAGGATCGAACGATCCGAAACCAGAAGAAGGAGATGGACAGACTTCAAGTCTGCCTCGGGGAGGAGGGAAGAAGAGCAGAAGAGGAATGGTGGAACAGAGAAGGACAAGATAATTGAACAATTACAGTCTGAGTCAGACATCTAAGAGCCCTTTTAAAAGATGATGAAAGGAGGAGAAGAAGAGTAGAAAGGGGTATCATGACAGAGTGGAAGGCTGAGATCCTGAGACTGAGGGAGGCAGAGAGCCAGAGGGAGGCAGAGAGCCAGAGGGAGGGCAGAGAGCCACAGGGAGGCAGAGAAGCCAGAGGGAGTCAGAGAGCCAGAGAGATGCAGAGAGAGAGAGAGAAGCAGAGAGAGAGAGAGAAGCAGGAGCCAGAGAGAGATGCAGAGAGACAGAGAAGCAGAGAGACAGAGAGAGCAGAGAGACAGACAGAAGGAAGCAGAGAGACAGAGGGAAGCAGAGAGACAGAGGGAGGCAGATAGACAGAGGAAGCAGAGAGAGCCACAGAAGCAAGGTGGAGCACCAGAGAAAACTGCAGGAGATCCACAGACCTCAAACAACTGCTGGATCTACTGATGGTGGACCTACAACTGGCCCACGTAAGACATGTCATTGTTATTATTAAAAGGCAGTGTAATTTACCCAGCTGAAAATGAATAGTGGCAGACAGCGGTACGCTAACCTAATGTTAACTTTTATTCCTTTCCTTAACCCTTACCTTAACCTCACTGAAACTATACCTAACCTTTACCTTAACCCAACCCTAGGTCCTGAACCTAACCTTCATTTATCTCAACCCCTATGCCTTTCTTCTGCCGGTTGAATATCCACTTCCTTATTAACGTCATTACTGTTGTTGTTGTTGATAACTGTATCTGTGAAGGTTGTAAATAGTTGCATTAGTGAAGCATCATTTGTAGGAGTAATTTCTACAAGCATAAACATCAGAGGCAACATTGTTGTAACATCACACAAATTGTAATCGGAATTTCTCAAACCCCTAACTGAATGGGCAAGAAGGTTGTGTGTTTGTATTTGTACACATTGTGGACATTGATACCATAAAATGTCTCGTAATTTTTTCAAACCATGTCAATACATTAATTGAGAATGAATTGTCCAGATGAATTGATCAAAATGACCCTGCTATTGATGTTGTCCAGTGTTGATTCAATTACCTAGCTCTAGGTTGTATTTCTGTGTATCGTTCTCTGCAAATCCTTTGAAAGTATGTCTTGGTCATAGATTATCACTAATTTCACCTTTTAAAATGAAGCAAGAGATTGAGAGATTGAGGCTATGGCAGAAAGTCATGGAGGATCAGCGACAAGACTGGCCTGGAAACCACAAACCTATTGAAACAGGAAGAGAGAGGGAAAGAGAGAGGGAAAAAGAGAGAGAAAGGGAGATGGACGTGAGAGAAAAGCCAGAATCGGAAAGACAAGAAAATGAAGAAGAAAGTGAACAGGCAGAAGAAACGATAAAGTGTTAGAACGAGAGATTGAGAGATTGGAAAGAGATTGAGAAGGAAATCATATTTGAAAGAGAAAGAGACATGGGTATTGGAGAGAATGAGAAAGTCAAACTGGTTAACGAAAAGGTAAAAGAGTTAGAGAGAGAGGTTGAGAGACTGAAAGAAAGATATGACAACAAAAGAGATTCAATACAAAATCAAATTTGAAAGAGCGAAAGAAGCGTTTAGAAGACAGAATGAGAGAGTGAAACAGGTTCACCAAAATGTACTAGTGTTAGACAGAGAGGTTGTGAGAATGAAAGAAGAGATTAGATGGAAAGACGAGACTGAACCAGAGAGAACATTTGATAGAGACAGAGAGAGAGAAAATGATTGGAGACGAAGTGAAGAGGAGATGAAAAATAGAGTGGAGAGAGAGATGGAGATGGAGACAGACCTCATCAATGACAAAAAGACGTCTGAATTGGAGGAAGTCTTCAAGAAAATCAAGGAACAGCAGATAGAATTAGAAAATATGGAAACAGACAAATATAAATGGAAACAGAACCAAATGGACATGGAGGAGAAGATGGAGGGTGAGCACAACAAACAGAAAGAGGGTAGAAAGAAAGAGAATGGAGAAAACACCAAAACAGAGACAACAAGAAGATGAGAAGAAGAAGATGGAGAGAGAAGAAGAAGAGGAGAGACTCAAACAGAAGCACATAGAGATGGAAGAGGAAGAAAGAGAGAGGGAGAAAGAGAGACAGAGACAGATCAGAAGACAGAGAATGGAGAAGAGACAGGAAATTATGGAAAGAGAAGAAGAGAGACAGAGAGAGATTGAAGAAGAAAGATGTAAACAGAAGCAAATAGAGATGGAAGAGGAAGAAAGAGAGAGGGAGAACGAGAGACAGATACAGATTGAAAGAGAGATTGAAGAAGAAAGATATAAACAGAAGCAAATAGAGATGGAAGAGGAAGAAAGAGAGAGGGAGAACGAGAGACAGATACAGATTGAAAGAGAGATTGAAGAAGAAAGATGTAAACAGAAGCAAATAGAGATGGAAGAGGAAGAACGAGAAAGGGAGAAAGAGAGACAGAGGGAGATCAAAAGGAAGAGAATGGAGAAGAGACAGAAAATTATGGAAAGAGAAGAAGAGAGACAGAGAGAGATTGAAGAAGAAAGATGTAAACAGAAGCAAATAGAGATGGAAGAGGAAGAACGAGAAAGGGAGAAAGAGAGACAGAGGGAGATTGAAGAAGAAAGATGTAAACAGAAGCAAATAGAGATGGAAGAGGAAGAACGAGAAAGGGAGAAAGAGAGACAGAGGGAGATCAAAAGGAAGAGAATGGAGAAGAGACAGAAAATGATGGAAAGAGAAGAAGAGAGACAGAGAGAGATTGAAGAAGAAAGATGTAAACAGAAGCAAATAGAGATGGAAGAGGAAGAACGAGAAAGGGAGAAAGAGAGACAGAGGGAGATTGAAGAAGAAAGATGTAAACAGAAGCAAATAGAGATGGAAGAGGAAGAACGAGAAAGGGAGAAAGAGAGACAGAGGGAGATCAAAAGGAAGAGAATGGAGAAGAGACAGAAAATGATGGAAAGAGAAGAAGAGAGACAGAGAGAGATTGAAGAAGAAAGATGTAAACAGAAGCAAATAGAGATGGAAGAGGAAGAACGAGAAAGGGAGAAAGAGAGACAGAGGGAGATCAAAAGGAAGAGAATGGAGAAGAGACAGAAAATGATGGAAAGAGAAGAAGAGAGACAGAGAGAGATTGAGGAAGAAAGATGTAAAATGAAGCAAATAGAGATGGAAGAGGAAGAAAGAGAGAGGGAAGAAGAGAGACAGAGAGAGATAGGTGAGAAAGAGAGACGACAACAACAAGAGGAGAGAAACAGAACGTTTGAGAGAGATCAAGAAGAAGATATATGGAAACAGAAGCAAATTGACATGGAGAAGGAGGGAAGAGAGAGGGAGAACAAGAGACAGAGAGAGATAGAAGAGATACAGAGACGACAACAACAAGAGGAGAGACAGAAACAAAAGGAGAAGGAGAAAGAAAGGGAGAAAGACAATGAGAATCAGAGAGAGATGGAATTAAGAGATCAGCAACAGAAAGAGATGGAGAGAGAAAATATGATTATGAGAGAAAGGGAGGAAGCAGGAAGAAGAAAGGAGGGGCAGAAAAATATTTTGGGGGAAATTGAGGGACAGAATGAACTGGAGATAGAACAGGAGAGAGAGATGGAAGAAAAGCAGGAAGTGATTAAGGAAGCAGAGGAAGTGTACAGGGAAAGAGAAGAGAGAGGAAAGGAAGTAAGCATGAAGAAACATGTAGTAGTTAATGTTAAAGCAAAAGCACGGGAAGTCTTCAATAGGCGTAAAGAGAGGAGGTTAGAAGTGTTGAAGGGGGAACGAGAACACATAGAAAGAGGACAACAAATCAGGAGGGAGAAGGAGGAAAGACGGCTGGAGATGGAAAGAAAACAGGAGAGGGCAAGACAACAAGAGGAGCAGGATAGAAAACAAGACATTGAAATTGCTAGACAGAAAGAAATGTTCAGACTAAGAGAGGAGGAGAGGCAGAGAGAGGAAGAGAGAGAGGAGCAGAGAAAGAGAGCCATTGAAGGCCATTTAGCTTTAATCAGAGAGAAAGAGAAGATTTTAGAGGTAAAGAAAAAGAGGAGATGGTGGAAGAGGAAAGAAGGGAGATCCCTGAGTACAAGAGGGGTGACTTAGAGGACACTGAAGAGGAGGAGGAGAAGGAAGATGACAAGGTGGACATTCTCCCACCTGATAAAAGTATCCGAAGGAGAGCTGTGGGCTGGGTAAACAAGAAGTGGGAGAAGAGGAACCTCAAAAAGATAGAGAGAACCTGTCAGAGAGAAGCTGAGGAGGGCGATAAGATCGTCCACATAGGTAAGACCTGTTTTCCCTCTACTTATGACATCATCCTCTGTAGTCTCCTCTACACACATACGTTCCACACCAGTCATCATGTTGCATCATTGTTTCAATATAAAAACTACTGTCCAAAATGGTCAAGCTGATCTGGTATCAACTTAAATGTATTGTACACAGGGAATTTAGAATGGAAAACTCAACTGGATCTCAATGACCCTGGTCTAAAGTAGTGCATCATAGCCTTTTGAGGCCCTAAGAAACATTTTGTTCAGGTTTTTGACTACATTTCCTCCCAATCTACACTTTGCAACGCGGCGTAGCGAACATATTGCATTTTTTAAGCAAGTTTGCTGCAATTCTACACATTTTCCCATGGGGCGGAGAGAAGAATTAGCCATTTGAAATCTATTTCCTTCAATTCTACACATTTTGCCATGGGGTGGAGAGAAGAATTAGCCATTTTGAAATCTATTTCCTTCAATTCTCCACATTTTGCCATGACTTATGGCATGTTAAGATAATATCTGAATGAAATTGACTAACAAAATTAATGGGGGCTCACTGTAGTTCAAGGCCCCTGGGTAATTTGACCAAAAAAGGTTTTTGGGGGGTCAGGGGGCCCCTAGTTGCCATGGGAACCTAAGCAATCGCATATGCCTAGGGCCTGGCACTTTACAAAGAATAGGTGCCATTTGGGACTCATGTTAAACTTTGGGTCAGGTCAATTCGGGAGGGGAATTATTTACATTTATTAACTAATTCCATGCCATGCTCAAATGAGAAGAGTAAAGAATCATTGAGATCCAACTGGGTTTTCTATTCCTAATTCCCTGTGTCCATTACATTTAAGTTGACTTCAGATCCACTAAGTTGAATGAGAACTCTACTTCTTCTCTCCTTCCAGTCATCCCTGGACCCATAAGGCTAACCATGACCCGGGCAGAGAGAGAGAGGGAGAAGAGGAAGGAGCTGCTGAAGGCTGAGGAGAGAAGGAAGAAGTTGGAGGATTTCAATAAGCAGTGGAGAGTGCAGTCGCTGCTTAAAAAACACACTCATCAACAACTGAAGGAGGAGAGGGAGAAGATGAAGGAAAAGTACCTGGAGCAGATTAATCTGGAGGCTGATGAGCAAATCCAGAAGTTCAGCACCCAGTACATCACCCGGTGTCCAACCACCCAACACAGCCACGACTACAACCACGGTCAGGAATTGCCGGGGTGGGCGACAGGCCAACAAGTAAGCCAAGAGCCTGTTGCATCTGGAGATGGCCAGCAGGAGGGGCCAAGGAGGCAACAGGCATGGGCAGAGAACCAGGAGGGGAGTTCAGAGAACCAGCAGGAGGGGCCAGAGAACCATCAGGGGGGGCCAGACAGCCAGCAGCTAGAAGCTCCAGAAGAGGTTGAAACATCAGAGCCAACCTCCAACAACAAGAAAAAGCCAAGCATCTGGAAGAGAATTAAGATGGGGTAAAGAATGTTTAAACATCTATTCAAGTTTTACACTGTTAATATACATGTTATCACTTTAAAAAGTGACATTATCCAAATGTGAGGGTTTAGTGTACATGCAACACACATGTAAATATGTAGATACTTACCTGTCTCTGTGATGTCTTACAGCCTTCCTGACGTGCTGTCTGCCTAGAGCTGGAACTCAATGAAGCCACAGTTCCACTGAGGTTACGTTGGTAATTAAAAGTGTCGCCCAATAATTCCTCCTCCTCTTTAAGTCATCAAGCCACATTTCCTCCTCAAAACATTATAGTCTCCTCTAGCCAGCAAGTATCCTCTTTATCAGGCAACAAACCATCTAAGGTCAGTGACCCTCCTCCCCAGAGCAGAGATTCTCATCTTTATCCAAGTTGAATTCATCTCTGATCACCACCTCTACTGTCCTAGAAAACATCCCAAAAATGGAAATGGTTTCAACAGAAGTCCTCCCCTCAAACCAGTGGCTCCACAGACCAGAGTTTCTCATCTTTATTCAAGTTGAATGCAACTCTGATCATTTCCACCACCTCTCCTGTTAAGGGGAGGTGCTGAAAAGGAGGTCTGGGAGGAGGTCTGCAGGTAGCCTGGACCGGACCGGTAGCAGCTAAGTTGCTGGCTCCATCCCCGGGCAGAGCTGCTCAAGTCAGGCCAGTGATGTTTGATGATGTCATTTTTGTTTGCAAATTTATTAAAAAGCAATATTGTTGTTACGGTGTGGCTTGTTTTGTTATTTATTAGAATTGAAACATCCAGTAGTCATGGTAGATGTTAGACTTTCAATGAGACACCTAACATTCCATCAGTTTGATACAATGTGTGACATGTTATATTAGAGAGGAGTCCTCTATACACATCTATTTTAGACCATAGGAGAAATATCAGATTGAAATAGCTTCTCTAAGAGTCTGAGGAGAGAGCAACAGTAGACGCATCGTTAGCTCTCCCACCTCCAGTTCAGTACTCGGGTCATTCCACCAATTTAGTACCTTTTGGGGAGTGTAACTTTTATTCCACCTAATTCTAACATTCTGTCATAAAGAGCACATGTTCAACTTAATAAAAAACATGTTTCCCATCTCAAGAGTAACAAATACATACTATAGCAAGTGCCTATTAAGTGCCAAATAAAGTGACAGGGTTGACTGTAACAGAGTTGACTATTTCATCTAGAATCAACCATAGATCCCCATGTGACAGGGGGAATGGAATGCAAGCTTACCAAACACATGTAAATAGTTTAAACATTTCTAGACTGTCTATCTATAGGTAACAGGGTTGATACATTATAATTCAAAGATTAGTTCACCGTTTTTATTGGTCAATCAAAATGGAATGATTCAATCATACATTGTTTTACAGCGGTGAAGTTAGCTTGATATTAAAGATTCAGACTTTACTCTTCAATTCCTCATATAATATATTTATATATATATTAATGTAATATTCTAAATCAGCTGATGATAGTGAATAAGTTAAACCTCTTGTTTTGCCAATTCGGTGTCATATTTACTTTTTGGAGGGGAAATGTAGCTAAAAATGTGCCATCCTCTGCTCAGAGGGTTAAGGGACCGTCTTAAAACTGCATCGCATACAATTGCCTGTAATTGAAAAAGGTCAATACCTTCTCAAAGACATGAAATAGAGTTCGAAAACAAATTTGACACTGTAAAGAGACCTTTTCTCTCTAATGCAATTAGTTACATTTTTTTTACTTCTGTAAAAATCTACAAAATGTTAAATAAATCACTTTACAATGAAAACATCAATATCTTCCACCCCATATGACTTTCATGAATACAACCAACTGTTATTGGTTCAGGAACCTCATCCCTCCAATCAACAACAACAAGTTTTGTATTTTCTCACTTTAAGAATTTTCTATAAATTTAAATTTACTTTACATGAAAACAAATCTTAATATCATCCACCCCATATGACTTTCATGAGTAAAACTAACTCTTATTGGTTCAGGGACCTCATCCCTCAAATCGATAGCAATTACTTTTGTATTTTTTGACTTTGGTGATATTCTACCAACTTAAATTGACTTTATATTAAAAATACTTTCTTATAACGTCAATAGCTTCCACCCCATATTACTTTAATGAATACATGTTTATTTATATGTATTTATCCGTTATTTTACCTGGTAAATTGACTGAGAATACGTTCTCATGTTCAGCAATGACCTGGGGAATAGTTACAGGGGAGAGGAGGGGGATGAATGAGCCAATTGTAAACTGGGGATTATTAGGTGACTGAGATGGTTTGAGGGCCAGATTGGGAATTTAGCCAGGACACCGGGGGTTAACACCTTTACTCTTACGATCAGTGTCATGGGATCTTTAATGACCTCAGAGAGTCAGAACACCCGATTAACATCCCAGCCAAAAGACAACACCCTACACAGGGCAATGTCCCCAATCACTGCCCTGGGGTATTGGGATATATTTTTAACTCTTTTAGGAAAGAGTGCCTCCTACTGGCCCTCCAACAGCATCTGGTCTTCCATCCAGGGACTGACCTGAACCAACCCTGCTTAACTTCAGAAGCAAGCCAGCAGTGGTATGCAGGGTGGTATGCTGCTGGCAAGAAACTATCATTGGTTCAGGAACCTCATAATAAACGTCAATTACTTTCTGTATTTTTTTTTTACTTTATATTTTTTTATGAATTTGAATGGACTTTACCTGAAAAATGTTTCCCTAAAACTTCAGCAGCTTCCACTTTTATGATTACAACAAACTACTATTGGTTCAAAGACCTCTTCCCTCCAATCCACGGTAATTACGTTTGGACTTTTGGACATTACAAATGAAGTCAAAATGAAAACATTATTGGTGTTGTTGAATTAGGTTTTCATAATAGCAAGCTAGGACTGATGGTTTGGTTATCTAAACTAGCAAGTATGTTTGTTTGGTTACCAAAGCAACTACTGTAGCTATCTAGTAAACTTGCTAGATACTTCAATGGATGTTGAACACATTTCTACCGGCAAATGTGTTAAATTATAGCCATGGTATAAAAGGGATAATCAACTCAGGGCTTTATGGTTCTCTGGAAAATAATGCAAGTCCATGGAAGGTCAGTTCCACAGTGTTCATTATTTACCATAGAACTCATAGTCCCTCGTTGATTATCCCTTACATCACTTTATGAGCTGGATCTGCCTTTCTTTGCAACAGTGGAAGCTGCTGAGGAGACGACGGCTCATAATAATGGTTGGAATGGAGTCAATGGAGTGGGATCAACCACATCAAAGATGTGGATTCCACGTGTTTGATACCACTCAATTGACTTCATTCCAGACATTATTATGAGCCGTCGTCTCCTCAGCAGCCTCCACTGCTTTGCAATTAGTTAGTTTGTTTTCCGTTGTTAGCATTTAGCTAACAGCGTCTATGTGAATTTGCTATCAGTTTGTGCTAATTTGTTAGCATTCTGGAAATAGAGGGCAATAGGTTTTTCTTGTGTTTTTAGCACCCCCTCATGTGCTATGCCGGTAATACTGTAAATCCCGGTATGAGAGAAGGATGGTATGACAATATGAAAATCTGGATACCGCCCAAGCCTAATCACCACACCTACCTACCACAACTACCACACCTACCTATCACAACTACCACACCTACCTACTACAACTACCACACCTACTTATCCCAACTACCACATCTAGCTACCATAACTACCAGGCCTACGTACCAAATCTACCAAACCTACCTACCACAACTACAACACCTACCTACCACAAATACCACCCCTATGTACCACAACTACCACACTTCCCTACCAAAACTAACACACGTACGTACCACAACTACTACACCAACCTATCACAACTACCACACCCACCATCACCACACCTACCGCAACTACCATCACCAAACCTACCTAACACAACATCCACACCTACGTACCATAACATCCACACCTACCTACCACAACTACTACACCTACCTAACACAACTACCACACCAACCTACCATAACTACCACATAGACCTACCACAACTATCACACCTACCATCACCACATCTACAATCAACAAATACCACAACTATCACATCTACTTTCACCAAACATACCACAGCTACCATCACCACACCTACCACCACCACACCTACCAAACCTACCTACCACAACCACCACACCCATCATCACCACACCTACCAAACTTACCCACCACAACTACCACCACACAAACCACAAGTAACATACCTACCATCACCTCATCTCTCACACCTAAAGTTATCACACCTACCATACCTACCTTCCCAAAACCAACCATCACCACAGCTACCTCACCTACCATCACCACACCCTCCAAACCTACCTACCACACCTACCACAACTATCACACCTACCTACCACAACTGTTACACCTACATCACACCTACCATCACTATACCAATCATTACACCTACCATCTCACCTACCATACCTACCTTCACCACACATACCATCCCTACCATCAATACACCTACCATCACCACACCCACCATACCTACCATCCACACACCTAACATCACCACACCTATCACACCTACAATCACCACACCTACAATACCTACAACCACCACACTTATCACACCTACCATCACCACAAATACCATACCATAATTACAGCACCACACCTACCATTTATACACCTACCATCACCTAACATCATCACATCTACCATAACCACACCTACCATACCTACCTTCACCACACCTACAATCACTACACTTACCATCACTACACCTACCATCATTACACCTACCATCCCTACACCTACCATCACCATCCCTACCATCACCACACCTACCATCCCTACCATCATCATACCTACTATCCCTACTATCACCACCCCTATCACACCTACCATCCCTAACATCACCACACCTACCATTATAAATGTGGATGGGTATTCTGCTTCATTCAATGATTACGGTATTGTAGAAGGTAGATACAGGAGTAGCCTATAGTCTACAATAATAATGTCATTGAATGTACTATAGTATCATTTATTTAATTGATGAATGAAATTGTAAATAGGCTCCTTCATTCAGTGAATACTGGATGTCTTTCTATCTCTGGGAGGATGTTAATTAAGGCTTTTCAACTGTTGAACTATGGCCATGTCCAACAAATGTCTAAATCTTTCTTTCTTTTAGTCAACAAGTGATGAGCCAGATCAACCAATCAATGTCACTGCAGCTGTTCTACCCACCACCAACCTCATCCTCTTCTCCTGTTCAACTCATTTGAAAGGACTGTACACTAGAAAGGACTGTACATACAGTTGATGTCGGAAGTTTACATACACTTAGGTTGGAGTCATTAAAACTAATTTTTCAACCACTCCACAAATTTCTTGTTAACAAACTATAGTTTTGGTAAGTCGTTTAGGACATCAACTTTGTGCATGAAACAAGTAATTTTTCCCCCAAAAATGTACCGACAGATTATTTCACTGATGATTAACTGTATCACAATTTCAGTGGGTCAGAAGTTTACATAAACTAAGTTGCATATTGCATTTAAACAGCTTGGAAAATTCCCCAAAATGATGTCATGGCTTTAGAAGCTTCTGATAGGCTAATTGACATCATTTGAGGCAATTGGATGTGTACTGTGAGGTTCTGTGTTACACACTATAGCCCTTACCATATCATATGTGATGGAATACTATTTGCTGTTGGCTTGTGTGGGTATATGTGTTATGCAACATAGCTGACTTGAGACATTGTTAAGGCCTTTCTCGTGATGGAAAAATACAGAATAACATGAAGACAGGTACTGTGCAATGAGTTGTGGGGGCACATTCAGAACGTAGTGTTGGGAGAACAAACGGTCTTTTGTTAGATAACAGGAGCCAGGTGTGAGATAACTGTATTGAGTGTGTGAGCACATAGATATTCTACACAACTACAACGACTGACCGCTGAAGCGCCAAGGAGGCTGGGAACAGCTCGTGCGCCAACAATCAACGATAGGCTGGGTGAGTTTAAACCACGCCCAGTCTCTACTCTGACAGGCCGGCTCGGAAGCAGGAACTACTTCTGTCAAGAGTATATTATAATATCTTTGTCAGGAACAAGTCAGTTCTCTGTTTGCCCTGCGAGGTGGGACAGAGAGCCCGTATTTTAATACGAAAATTGCATTTACCACTTATTGCTTAGCTAATAAAAAAATACATAGTATACAATCAGTGACTCAATGTCATATTTATCCTGATACCAGATTCGAATTGACGCGACCCTAACAGTACCTGTGGATGTATTTCAAGGCCTACCTTAAAACTCAGTGCCTCTTTGCTTGACGTCATGGGAAAATCAAATGAAATCAGCCAAGACCTCAGAAAAAAAATTGTAGACCCCCATAAGTCTGGTTCATCCTTGGGAGCAAGTTCCAAACCCCTGAAGATACCACATTCATCTGTACAAACAATAGTACGCAAGTATAAACACCATGGGACCATGCAGCTGTCATACCGCTCAGGAAGGAGACGTGTTCTGTCTCCTAGAGATGAACGCGCTTTGGTGGAAAAAGTGCAAATCAATCCCAGAACAACAGCAAAGGACCTTGTGGAGTAGCTGGAGGAAACAGGTACAAAAATATCTTTATCCACAGTAAAACGAGTCCTATATCAACATAGTCTGAAAGGCCCTCAGCAAGGAAGAAGCCACTGCTCCTAAACCACCATAGAAAAGCCAGACAACGGTTTGCAACTGCACATGTGGACCAAGACCATAGCTTTTGGAGAAATGTCCTCTGGTCTGATAAAACAAAAAGAGAACTATTCTAAAATTCACCAAATGTATTGTGGGAAGCTTGTGGAAGGCTACCCGAAACGTTTGACTCAAGTTAAACAATTTAAAATTTAAACTTCTGACCCACTAGGAATGTGATGAAAGAAATGAAAGCTGAAATAAATCATTCTCTGTCCTATTATTCTGACATTTCACATTCTTAAAAGAAAGTGGCGATCCTAACTGACCTAAGACAGGGAATCTTTACTTGGATTAAATGTCAGGAATTGTGAAAAACTCTGTTTAAATGTATTTGGCTAAGGTGTATGTAAACTCCCGACATCAACTGTACATACCCCTGTGCACATCTCATTGCAATATGGTCCATCCAGGGCCTCAGCTGGACGCCTACAATGTGAGAAAAGTAAACAAGATGCTATAATAGTGTGTGTGTGTGGTTTGAGCTCCAAAAAAGACATGAGTGTGATGTCTGTTTTAATGTTGAAATGCCATGAATGGAAGATGACAAAGGAGATAGTGATGAGGGTGAGAGCATCCAGTATGAAAATAAAGACCCCATGGGATCTAAAATGAGTGTGTGGGCCCTCTAGTGTCTCCTTTCTGTCCGTTTGAGGATACTACAGTCACCCCTGGTGGAGGATCTTGGAACACTGCTATTTAAGAGGTTGATGAAAACCTTCAACGGTGGTGGTGCTATGTTGCATGTTATCTTGAATACCAATCAGCAGTTTGAGGACAGAATGAAATGGTGTAAACTTAACTGGTTGAACTTGTTGAGGACACTCTTCTAAAAAGGGGTTCCAACAGGGTTCTTGGCTGTCACCAAAGGAAAATCATTTTTGGTTCCAGGTAGAACCCTCTGTGGAATGGAGCCCAAAAGTGTTCTAACCTAGACACAGAAGGGGTTCTACCTGGAACCAAAAAGGGTTCTCCTATGGGGACAGAGGAATAATCCTTTTAGGTTGTAGAAAGCACCTTGTTCTTAGTGTAGGTCTATATTGCAGTGGTGGTTCAGTGGTTTTCTGTAATAAAATAAATGGTTAATTGGTGGTGGGGAGTTAAGATGATCTGAAATCATATGAAACTTAATATAAGGAATTTGAAATGGTTTACACTTGTACTTTTACCTTTGATAGTATTCAATTTACTTTTGATACTTCACTATATTTAAAACCAAATACTTTTAGCCTTTTACTCAAGTAGTATTTCACTGGGTGACTCTCACTTTTACTTGTCATTTTCTATTAAGGGATCTTTACTTTTACTCAAGTATGACTATATAGTACTTTTTCCACCACTGAGGCAAGCAGATCAGAGATGTCAAGGTGGCACCCAAGCATATGCCATGTGTATATGTGCAACACACACATTTGTATGGTCATATTCTTTATGTTTCATTTCATTTGTTATCTGATGGAGCCATCCCTTGTATCATTTTCTAGGCCTCCCAGGTATTTGCATTTAAAGTAATGTATATGATTACTGCTGCTAGGGGGAGCTGTGATGTCAATGGGGAGCGTTAGTGAGATTGAAGAAGAAACCTCTAAGACCTCAAAATCTTGGAGAATGCCTACTACTGAAAACTAATAACGTTTCTCCGTCTCATCGTTTTATCCTATTAATCAAGTTCCGTAATGTGCAAAAGTGCAATATGACTCTCAGCATATTGAGGTAACATGGTTAACTACATAGTCCATGAGTTTGGTCATGTTTGAAGGCAATTGAAGGGAGTTTTAACAGAGTGATAAACTGGTTGGTATTTTCCCCATTGTAAGTAATGGAGGCTGGCTAGGTTGCTAATGGTTTACATGTAAGAGAAGGGATCAAGATGGCGTCTGAACTTTCTGTACTTCTTTCCAACAACGTTTTAGATCCTATTTGTTTTATTTTCTAACAAAGACTCAGTTATTTAGTTCAGGTAATATATGTAAATATGTGATATAAAATGTGTTAATATTTCTACAAAAATAGCATTTAACAGTTTGCTAACTTGATGCTAACCAAATTTAGCTTGGCTAAGCACTAGATAGCTTTAGGCTAGTTTATCTCAGTCTGATAGCTTACATGTTAGTAGTTATAATATAATGGTTGTAGCAATGTTTAGCACAGGCCTCCAGTAATTTATAGCTTTTCCCAAATTGACACTGATAGTACAGTGAGTTATATATAATGTGAATTTACAAAATAGCCTCCAATACCCTACTCAACAAATTGGATGCAGTCTATCACAGTGCAATCCGTTTTATCACCAAAGCCCCATATACTACCCACCATTGCGACCTGTACGCTCTCGTTGGCTGGCCCTCGCTTCATACTCGTCGCCAAACCCACTGGCTCCATGTCATCTACAAGACCCTGCTAGGTAAAGTCCCCCCTTATCTCAGCTCGCTGGTCACCATAGCATCTCCCACCTGTAGCACACGCTCCAGCAGGTATATCTCTCTAGTCACCCCCAAGACCAATTCTTTCTTTGGCCGCCTCTCCTTCCAGTTCTCTGCTGCCAATGACTGGAACGAACTACAAAAATCTCTGAAACTGGAAACACTTATCTCCCTCACTAGCTTTAAGCACCAACTGTCAGAGCAGCTCACAGATTACTGCACCTGTACATAGCCCACCTATAATTTAGCCCAAACAACTACCTCTTTCCCAACTGTATTTAATTTTTATTTATTTATTTATTTTGCTCCTTTGCACCCCATTATTTTTTTATTTCTACTTTGCACATTCTTCCATTGCAAAACTACCATTCCAGTATTTTACTTGCTATATTGTATTTACTTTGCCATCATGGCCTTTTTTTGCCTTTACCTCCCTTCTCACCTCATTTGCTCACATTGTATATAGACTTGTTTATACTGCATTATTGACTGTATGTTTGTTTTTACTCCATGTGTAACTCTGTGTCGTTTTATCTGTCGAACTGCTTTGCTTTATCTTGGCCAGGTCGCAATTGTAAATGAGAACTTGTTCTCAACTTGCCTACCTGGTTAAATAAAGGTAAAATAAATAAATAAATAAAAATGTGTAGATGTGTGGTGATAGTATTTTCACCTCAGACCTTTTATTTTTTTGATACTGGAGTATGAAATGTGGAGATGTAATGCAATAATAGAGTTGTAATGGATACCTGGTTTTGAAAACCAAAAAGATTAACAAAAGAGAACAGTATTTTAATACATCTTGGAGAATTCCTACTACTGAACACTAGTAACGTTTCTCCGTCTCATCATTTTACCCTGTTAATTCAGGCTTATTATCTGCTGACCACATCCCATTCCGAGGCGTGTAAACATATTTCAACAGGTGTCAAGGACTTGAAAGTTACAGAAATGGTGTCAACTGTTAGGACAAGAGATAACAGCTAAATGAAATCCAGATCCTCAAACCTCACTTAGATGACTGCATTGATAGAATTGGCTCTGCTGCTTACGTTAGTAAGTTAGATTTGCTAAAAGGTTATTGGCAGGCGCCTCTGAACTCTCGAGCTTCTGACATCTCAGCTTTCATTACGCCTGATAACTTCGTACAATATACTGTGATGCCCTTTGGAATGTGTAATGCACCTGCTACTTTTCAGCGCCTAGATAACATTGTGTTCGTGGATGTGCCAAATTGTACTGCTTACCTTGACAATGTGGTGATTAATTCGTCAACTTGGTCTTATCATCTCGCCACCTTGAAAAGTGTGTTTCAGTGGTTGGAGAATGCTTCTTTAACCCTCAATTTGGCCAAGTGTGAGTTTGGGAAGGCAACTGTGGCTTACTTGGGGACGCAGGTAGGATGAGGTCAAGTGTGAGTTTGGGAAGGCTACTGTGGCTTACTTGGGGACGCAGGTAGGACGAGGTCAAGTGTGCCAAATAACTGGCAAAGTGGAAGCAATTGTTGCTTTTCCTGCTCTCACGACTTGTCACCAGTTGTGCAGATTCCTGGGGATGGGAGGGTACTATCATACGTTCTGTAAGAATTTTTCGACAGTAGTAGCTCTCCTTACATCTCTGCTTAGTCCCAAAGTACCATTTAAGTGGTCCAAGGAATGTAACTATGCTTTTGTGTCACGTTCTGACCTTTGTTTCCTTTGTTTTGTCTTTATTTAGTATGGTCAGGGCGTGAGTTGGGGTGGGCAGTCTATGTGTGTTTTTCTATGTGCGTTTTTCTCTGCCAGAGCCGTCAGCCAGTCCAGAGCTGCCCCTCAGTCCGGAGCTGCCCCTCAGTCCAGAGCTGCCCCTCAGTCCGGAGCTGCCTCTCAGTCCGGAGCTGCCTCTCAGTCCGGAGCTGCCCCTCAGTCCGGAGCTGCCCCTCAGTCCGGAGCTGCCCCTCAGTCCAGTGGGGCCCTTTAGTAAGGTTGCCAGTCCTAGGTCGGTGGCGAAGGTCGCCGCTTTAAAGAGGCCACAGAGGCGGGCGAAGAGGCGTACCAGAACTTTGGTGAAGTGGGGTCCACGTCACGCACCAGAACCGCCACAGCAGACAGATGCCCACCCAGACCCTCCCCTATAGGTTCAGGTTTTGCGGCCGGAGTCCGCACCTTTGGGGGGGAGGTACTGCCACGTTCTGACCTTTATTTTCCTTTGTTTTGTCTTTATTTAGTATGGTCAGGGCGTGAGTTGGGGTGGGCAGTCTGTGTGTGTTTCTATGTTTTTCTATTTCTATGTTTGGCCTGATATGGTTCTCAATCAGAGGCAGCTGTTTATCGTTGTCCCTGATTGAGAACCATATTTAGGTAGCCTGGGTTTCACTGTTGTTTTGTGGGTGTTTGTTTCCTGTGTCAGTCTTTGTGCCACACGGGACTGTTTCATTAATATTCACTTTGTTATTTTATATTGTGTCACATTCAGTTTATTCTATTAAAACATGGACACTTACCACACTGCGTTTTGGCCCGATCCTTGCAACACCTCTGACGAAGAGGAGGAAATCTGCCATTACATTTAGATTCAGCCAAAGCACTACTTGGTTGTGCCCCAGTGCTTGCCGCTCCAACTTTGACAAACCATTTAAGCTGGACGTATATGCTAGTATAGTATAATTTGGTAACGGAATTATGAGTTTTAATCACTTAATAATTCACAACCAAAATATATATCATAAAAATCACTAGAACTAATTGTTAGCTCCACCATTACTGGTTACTTCTGTGAACTTTCACTATCCTCCCTCCTCACAAAGACAAATGTGAAAATATCTTGAAGTTATGTGGGATTTAGTAACGGAATTACAAGGCACAAGGGAATTTTACCAAAACGATTTCTACAAACCCAAATGTAAGTGTTGATAATAGTAGTCAGGGGTCTTTATGTCAACATGATTCTGGTTTTATGTAGTTCTGATATTGGACCTCTTCAGACTTTTTCTGCTAATCTTTTCTAAGATCCCTTTTCCATCTGTTGACCCAGAAATCAAAGTCTTCACTGGTTGAAAAATGTATCTAGAATTACATTTACCAAAAATATACACTCTTAGATTTCATTTGACACCCAATTACACATGCTCCTATGAACGTCATAATTGGTGCTAAAATCAAAATCTAATTTTATTGGTCACAACACATGGTTAGTAGATGTTATTGCGAGTCTAGCGAAATGCTTGTGCTTCTAGTTCCGACAGTGCAGCAATATCTAACAAGTAATATCTAACAATTTCACAACCAATACACAATAGACAATCCTTTTACATGGAAAATCCCTACTGTACCTCTAGAGATACTATCCATCCCCAACTAGTAATAAAGTGGTCGGGCTGGTTGCTACTGGCCTCTCCAGCTTCAGGCTGAATCATACCCATGATGAGAGGATGTATACTGGACACACAGGGAGAAACTACAGTCTGAATCACACCCATGATGAGAGGAGGTTTACTGGACACACAGGGAGAAACTACAGTCTGAATCACATCCATGATGAGACTACCTTTAAGGCTTAAGGGTTTGGTTAATGTTAGGGTTAATGTTAGGGTTAAGGTTAGGATTAAGGTTAGGGTCCGTTTTAGGTTTTGGTC
Organism: Oncorhynchus kisutch; assembly: GCF_002021735.2. Classification (NCBI taxonomy): domain Eukaryota; kingdom Metazoa; phylum Chordata; class Actinopteri; order Salmoniformes; family Salmonidae; genus Oncorhynchus; species Oncorhynchus kisutch. Next base: position 18,760 of record NW_022264581.1, read on the forward strand.
AGACGGGCTGTCAATGGGATGTTAGTCAGAAATGCCAATTTAGTCTTTCCCTTCTCAAACCTGTCCTCCCCCTAACCAGCTCATATCATGTATTCCACCACCAGCACACCTGATTCACTAATCAGAGGTTTGGATGATTAGTTGACCAGTGGAACAAAGTGGACTGGATCTAGGTGAACTATGTGGAGAGTCTTCCAGGGACAGTACAGTACAGACTGAGAAGCTAATAACAGTGTAGTTTACTCAACTCATTCAAACTATCATGAATATTGTTTAGAGAGAAGATGTGCACAAGGGCATAAAGTTTAAGATATAGCAAGAAAGGACAATATGCAAGGTAGCCAAAGTGGAATCAAAAGTCATGGGCCTAATCATCAATCAAATATGAAATATAAAACCCACATATAATCTACATATAAAGACAACATGTCATCTACATGTGTTATAGAATAGCTCCCTTCTCACATCCCAGGTCATGTTTGGACTGGAACGGGACAACTCAACGGGCTATGCGCATCTCCCCAATAGCCTACAGACAACTTTCCTGAGTGCAATGTCATTAATGTGACCGATATGTACAGTATAATAAGCATAGTGAAGAAGGAAAAGATCCCACCTCTGACGCACAGCAGAGACATCACTGCTGAGATTTCCCCTGGAGCAAGAGTCCCTCAAGAATTTAAAAACAGTCATTGCGTTTCAATGAATGTCCTCCCCAAACGCTTGTTGCATCGTGAACTATCCTCCCAGTCCCTTGGGAGTTCATCGGATGGATGATGCGCCGCTGCCATTTACTTGGACGAGAAGTTGGACGAACGCTCCTCCAGCTCACGATACGAAATGGTGGAGAACTACAGTGTAATGATGTGTCGTTCACGAACGAACGGCTCTTTCTGAACGGTTCTTTTTTGATGAACGTCGGGAACCGAATTGCATCGGTGAAAGAGCCATTCATCTATGATTTGCAAACTGCTACTACTGCTTGTTGAGCTCAGAACAACGTTTTTCTGCAGATAAATTACAACATCATTATCTAAAGGGGGTGAATCCTCCCTGCAGAAATAATAAATAGTGGGGAGAGTGGGTCAATCTGGTCCACGAGGATTTATTTCATTGAACTTTGGGCCCATACAAAGACAAATCACACAACATAGAATTCCAAATAACCTTAGGCAAAAATACACGAAATAAAAGTCAAGTGAAAATAGTTATAAATGTCTTTATCAATTATGAGTAGCTAAACATTATCGACTTTTGGACACTGATGCGCAGGAGAACCCCTAGCTGTCAATCAAGCAGGCGCGGTGAACGGATTATGACGCTCAAGCGTTCCAAATGACGCAACAATACAGCTCCAGAACAGAGAAAGTTAATGCGGAAGTTATTATTCGGTTCAACACTAAGACTGAGGTTTGACACGTGTGATTTGAGGTGAGTCAAATATTTACAAAAGTTTACAATACATTAACCATCCGCTTCGTTATATCTGTTGCTATCAATCACTCCATCTGTATCTACTCTTCTGTCTGTCGGACTATCTGAATTGTCTGTGTACTGTCTAGCCAGCATATGCCAGAAAGGTTCTTTCACATAGGCTCATATTCACAAAGTCTCATAGAAGGAGCGCTGATCAGTTATCAGTTTGGTCTTTTAAATCAAACTGAATACGTTTTGATGGACAGGAGGCGACCTGATCCTAGATCAGCACTCCTACCCTGAAACACTTTGTGAACACAATCCAGGTGTACTGTGATTATGAAGTTGTGATGAGGTATTATTATATTAGTTGTGCTGATGCATGATGGGTTGTAGGCTAGAGCTTGAGGACTCAACTCTGAAGACTGTTTCTGAATTCACTGACCTGGTGAGTAAATGTTGTGTACAATGGCACCATCTAGTGACAGAAACATAGAAACACACATTGTTGCTGAACGAAGGCATCTCTTTATTTTCCAGAAATAAAACTTGTAGACCTTTCCTGCAGTCTCTGAGGAGATGGACACCTCTTCTTCTTCTGGACGATCTCCGTCTCCTACTGGGACTGTCTTCTTACCCCCTCCTATCATGTGGAACAGTCTGTAAGTCATTCATCACATAACCTAGCTCTGGTCCAGGGCATTATGTGCGGCTTGCTGAAGGAAGGCTCAGTGTCTGCAAGCTGTACGTAACGCCCTGGACCAGAGTGACACATTACCCACCTCTGGCCATCATGGACAGTCAACTCATCACATTCACGTACTGTAAGTCACAGTTGTGTGATTTGTGTTATTAAAGACAGTTAAATTGAGCAGAAGTTGAATTATTATTTTAATATTGTAGTAAATTGTCTGAGTTCACTTCCTAAATAATGTGTTGACATTCCTTTGCTCCCAGCTACAGGCAGGCAGAGATGGAGGTTCACTTCCCGAGAGAAGAGAAGAAGACCTATACAGAGAAGGAAGCCCACATGCTTGAGTTGAGGGGGAAGGATCGAACGATCCGAAACCAGAAGAAGGAGATGGACAGACTTCAAGTCTGCCTCTGGGAGGAGGAAAAGAAGAAGAGGAATGGTGGAACAGAGAAGGACAAGATAATTGAACAATTACAGTCTGAGTCAGACAATCTAAGAGCCCTTTTAAAAGATGAAAGGAGGAGAAGAAGAGTAGAAAGGGGTATCATGACAGAGTGGAAGGCTGAGATCCTGAGACTGAGGGAGGCAGAGAGCCAGAGGGAGGCAGAGAGCCAGAGGGAGGCAGAGAGACACAGGGAGGCAGAGAGCCAGAGGGAGTCAGCGAGCCAGAGAGATGCAGAGAGAGAGAGAGAAGCAGAGAGACAGAGAGAAGCAGAGAGCCAGAGAGATGCAGAGAGACAGAGAGAAGCAGAGAGACAGAGAGCAGCAGAGAGACAGAGGGAAGCAGAGAGACAGAGAGAGGCAGAGAGACAGAGAGCAGCAGAGAGACAGAGGGAAGCAGAGAGACAGAGGGAAGCAGAGAGAGCCACAGAAGCAATGGAGCACCAGAGAAAACTGCAGGAGATCCACAGACTCAAACAACTGCTGGATCTACTGATGGTAGACCTACAACTGGCCCACGTAAGACATGTCATTGTTATTATTAAAAGGCAGTGTATATTTACCCAGCTGAAAATGAATAGTGGCAGACAGCGGTACGCTAACCTAATGTTAACTTTTATTCCTTTCCTTAACCCTTACCTTAACCTCACTGAAACTATACCTAACCTTTACCTTAACCCAACCCTAGGTCCTGAACCTAACCTTCATTTATCTCAACCCCTATGCCTTTCTTCTGCCGGTTGAATATCCACTTCCTTATTAACGTCATTACTGTTGTTGTTGTTGATAACTGTATCTGTGAAGGTTGTAAATAGTTGCATTAGTGAAGCATCATTTGTAGGAGTAATTTCTACAAGCATAAACATCAGAGGCAACATTGTTGTAACATCACACAAATTGTAATCGGAATTTCTCAAACCCCTAACTGAATGGGCAAGAAGGTTGTGTGTTTGTATTTGTACACATTGTGGACATTGATACCATAAAATGTCTCGTAATTTTTTCAAACCATGTCAATACATTAATTGAGAATGAATTGTCCAGATGAATTGATCAAAATGACCCTGCTATTGATGTTGTCCAGTGTTTAATCCAATTACCTAGCTCTAGGTTGTATTTCTGTGTATCGTTCTCTGCAAATCCTTTGAAAGTATGTCTTGGTCATAGATTATCACTAATTTCACCTTTTAAAATGAAGCAAGAGATTGAGAGATTGAGGCTATGGCAGAAAGTCATGGAGGATCAGCGACCAAGACTGGCCTGGAACCACAAATCTATTGAAACAGGGAGAGAGAGGGAAAAAGAGAGAGAAAGGGAGATGGAACGTGAGAGAAAAGCAGAATCGGAAAGACAAGAAATGAAGAAGAAAGTGGAACAGGCAGAAGAAACGATAAAAGTGTTAGAACGAGAGATTGAGAGATTGAAAGAGATTGAGAAGGAAATCATATTTGAAAGAGAAAGAGACATGCGTATTGGAGAGAATGAGAAAGTCAAACTGGTTAACGAAAAGGTAAAAGAGTTAGAGAGAGAGGTTGAGAGACTGAAAGAAGATATGACAACAAAAGAGTTTCAATACAAAATCAAATTTGAAAGAGCGAAAGAAGCGTTTAGAAGACAGAATGAGAGAGTGAAACAGGTTCACCAAAATGTACTAGTGTTAGACAGAGAGGTTGTGAGAATGAAAGAAGAGATTAGATGGAAAGACGAGACTGAACCAGAGAGAACATTTGATAGAGACAGAGAGAGAGAAAATGATTGGAGACGAAGTGAAGAGGAGATGAAAAATAGAGTGGAGAGAGAGATGGAGACAGACCTCATCAATGACAAAAAGACATCTGAATTGGAGGAAGTCTTCAAGAAAATCAAGGAACAGCAGATAGAATTAGAAAATATGGAAACAGACAAATATAAATGGAAAAAGAACCAAATGGACATGGAGGAGAAGATGGAGGGTGAGCACAACAAACAGAAAGAGGTAGAAAGAAAGAGAATGGAGAAAACACCAAAACAGAGACAACAAGAAGATGAGAAGAAGAAGATGGAGAGAGAAGAAGAAGAGGAGAGACGCAAACAGAAGCACATAGAGATGGAAGAGGAAGAAAGAGAGAGGGAGAAAGAGAGACAGAGACAGATCAGAAGACAGAGAATGGAGAAGAGACAGGAAATTATGGAAAGAGAAGAAGAGAGACAGAGAGAGATTGAAAGAGAGATTGAAGAAGAAAGATATAAACAGAAGCAAATAGAGATGGAAGAGGAAGAAAGAGAGAGGGAGAAAGAGAGACAGATACAGATTGAAAGAGAGATTGAAGAAGAAAGATGTAAACAGAAGCAAATAGAGATGGAAGAGGAAGAACGAGAAGGGAGAAAGAGAGACAGAGGGAGATCAAAAGGAAGAGAATGGGAGAAGAGACAGAAAATGATGGAAAGAGAAGGAGAGAGACAGAGAGAGATTGAAGAAGAAAGATGTAAACAGAAGCAAATAGAGATGGAAGAGGAGAACGAGAAAGGGAGAAAGAGAGACAGAGGGAGATCAAAAGGAAGAGAATGGAGAAGAGACAGAAAAATATGGAAAGAGAAGAAGCGAGACAGAGAGAGATTGAAGAGAGATTGAAGAAGAAAGATGTAAACAGAAGCAATAGAGATGGAAGAGGAAGAAGAGAGAGGGAGAAAGAGAGACAGATACAGATTGAAAGAGAGATTGAAGAAGAAAGATGTAAACAGAAGCAATAGAGATGGAAGAGGAAGAACGAGAAAGGAGAAAGAGAGACAGAGGGAGATCAAAAGGAAGAGAATGGAGAAGAGACCGAAAATGATGGAAAGAGAGAAGAGAGACAGAGAAGAGATTGAAGAAGAAAATGTAAACAGAAGCAAATAGAGATGGAAGAGGAAGAACGAGAAAGGGAGAAAGAGAGACAGAGGGAGATCAAAAAGGAAGAGAATGGAGAAGAGACCAGAAAAATATGGAAAGAGAAGAAGCGAGACAGAGAGAGATTGAAAGAGAGATTGAAGAAGAAAGATGTAAACCAGAAGCAAATAGAAGATGGAAGAGGAAGAAAGAGAGAGGGAGAAAGAGAGACAGATACAGATTGAAAAGAGAGATTGAAGAAGAAAGCTTGTAAACAGAAGCAAATAGAGATGGAAGAGGAAGAACGAGAAAGGGAAAAAGAGAGACAGAGAGAGATCAAAAGGAAGAGAATGGAGAAGAGACAGAAAATGATGGAAAGAGAAGAAGAGAGACAGAGAGAGATTGAAGAAGAAAGATGTAAACAGAAGCAAATAGAGATGGAAAGAGGAAGAAAAGAGAGGGAAGAAGAGAGACAGAGAGAGATAGGTGAGAAAGAGAGACGACAACAACAAGAGGAGAGAAACAGAACGTTTGAGAGAGATCAAGAAGAAGATATATGGAACAGAAGCAAATTGACATGGAGAAGGAGGTAAGAGAGGGGGAGAACAAGAGACAGAGAGAGATAGAAGAGATACAGAGACGACACAACAAACGATAGAGGAACAGAAAACAAAAGGAGAAGGAGAAAGAAAGGGAGAAATGACAATGAGGAATCAGAGAGAGATGGAATTAAGAGATCAGCAACAGCAAGAGATGGAGAGAGGAAAATATGATTATGAGAGAAAGGGAGGAACAGGAAGAAAGAAGGAGGGGCAGAAGAAATATTGGGGGAAATTGAGGGACAGAATGAACTGGAGATAGAACAGGAGAGAGAGATGGGAAGAAAAGCAGGAAGTGATTAAGGAAGCAGAGGAAGAGTACAGGGAAAGAGAAGAGAGAGGAAAGGAAGTAAGCATGAAGAAACATGTAGTAGTTAATGTTAAAGCAAAAGCACGGGAAGTCTTCAATAGGGCGTAAAGAGAGGAGGTTAGAAGTGTTGAAGGGGGAACGAGAACACATAGAAAGAGGACAACAAAATCAGGAGGGAGAAGGAAGAAGACGGCTGGAGATGGAAAGAAAACAGGGAGAGGGCAAGACACCAAGAGGAGTCAGGAAGAAAACAAATACATTGAAATTGCTAGACAGAAAGAATGTTCAGACTAAGAAGGAGGAGAGGCAGAGAGAGGAAGAGAGGAGGATCAGAGAAAGAGAGCCATTGAAGGCCATTTAGCTTTAATCAGAGAGAGAGAGAAGAGTTTAGAGGTAAGAAGGACATTCTCCCACCCGATAAAAGTATCCGAAGGAGAGCTGTGGGCTGGGTAAACAAGAGTGGGAGAAGAGAAACCTCAAAAAGATAGAGAGAACCTGTCAGAGAGAAGCTGAGGAGGGCGATAAGATCGTCCACATAGGTAAGACCTGTTTTCCCTCTACTTATGACATCATCCTCTGTAGTCTCCTCTACACACATATGTTCCACACCAGTCATCATGTTGCATCATTGTTTCAATAGAAAACTACTGTCCAAAATGGTCAAGCTGATCTGGTATCAACTTAAATGTAATGTACACAGGGAATTTAGAATGGAAAACTCAACTGGATCTCAATGACCCTGGTCTAAAGTAGTGCATCATAGCCTTTTGAGGCCCTAAGAAACATTTTGTTCAGGTTTTTGACTACATTTCCTCCCAATCTACACTTTGCAACGGGGCGTAGAGAACATATTGCATTTTTTAAGCAGGTTTGCTGCAATTCTACACATTTTCCCATGGGGCGGAGAGAAGAATTAGCCGTTTTGAAATCTATTTCCTTCAATTCTACACATTTTGCCATGACTTATGGCATGTTAAGATAATATCTGAATGAAATTGACTAACAAAATTAATGGGGGCTCACTGTAGTTCAAGGCCCCTGGGTAATTTGACCCAAAAAGTTTTTTGGGGGGTCAGGGGCCCCTAGTTGCCATGGGGCCCTAAGCAATCGCATATGCCTAGGCCGGCCCTGGCACTTTACAAAGAATAGGTGCCATTTGGGACTCATGTTAAACTTTGGGTCAGGTCAATTCGGGATGGGAATTATTTTAATTTATAAACAAATTCCATGCCATGCTCAAATGAGAAGAGTAAAGAATCATTGAGATCCAACTGGGTTTTCTATTCTAATTCCCTGTGTCCATTACATTTAAGTTGACACCAGATCCACTAAGTTGAATGAGAACTCTACTTCTTCTCCCCTTCCAGTCATCCCTGGACCCATAAGGCTAACCATGACCCGGGCAGAGAGAGAGAGGGAGAAGAGGAAGGAGCTGCTGAAGGCTGAGGAGAGAAGGAAGAAGTTGGAGGATTTCAATAAGCAGTGGAGAGTGG
>NW_022264582.1:5000-26520 GCF_002021735.2 Oncorhynchus kisutch
ACAGAGGAGGTCTCCTTTCTCTGGTATGTCTGCTAGGTGACAGAGGGAGGTCTCCTTTCTCTGGTATGTCTCCTAGGTGACAGAGGAGGTCTCCTTTCTCTGGTATGTCTCCTAGGTGACAGAGGAGGTCTCCTTTCTCTGGTATGTCTCCTAGGTGACAGAGGAGGTCTCCTTTCTCTGGTATGTCTCCTAGGTGACAGAGGAGGTCTCCTTTCTCTGGTATGTCTCCTAGGTGACAGAGGAGGTCTCCTTTCTCTGGTATGTCTCCTAGGTGACAGAGGAGGTCTCCTTTCTCTGGTATGTCTCCTAGTTGACAGAGGAGGTCTCCTTTCTCTGGTATGTCTCCTAGGTGACAGAGGAGGTCTCCTTTCTCTGGTATGTCTCCTAGGTGACAGAGGAGGTCTCCTTTCTCTGGTATGTCTCCTAGGGTGACAGAGGAGGTCTCCTTTCTCTGGTATGTCTCCTAGGTGACAGAGGAGGTCTCCTTTCTCTGGTATGTCTCCTAGGTGACAGAGGAGGTCTCCTTTCTCTGGTATGTCTCCTAGGTGACAGAGGAGGTCTCCTTTCTCTGGTATGTCTCCTGGGTGACAGAGGAGGTCTCCTTTCTCTAGTATGTCTCCTAGGTGACAGAGAAGGTCTCCTTTCTCTAGTATGTCTCCTAGGTGACAGAGGAGGTCTCCTTTCTCTAGTATGTCTCCTAGGTGACAGAGGAGGTCTCCTTTCTCTGGTATGTCTTCTAGGTGACAGAGGAGGTCTCCTTTCTCTGGTATGTCTCCTAGGTGACAGAGGAGGTCTCCTTTCTCTGGTATGTCTCCTAGGTGACAGAGGAGGTCTCCTTTCTCTGGTATGTCTCCTAGGTGACAGAGGAGGTCTCCTTTCTCTGGTATGTCTCCTAGGTGACAGAGGAGGTCTCCTTTCTCTGGTATGTCTCCTAAGGTGACAGAGGAGGTCTCCTTTCTCTGGTATGTCTCCTAGGTGACAGAGGAGGTCTCCTTTCTCTAGTATGTCTTCTAGGTGACAGAGGAGGTCTCCTTTCTCTGGTATGTCTCCTAGGTGACAGAGGAGGTCTCCTTTCTCTGGTATGTCTCCTAGGTGACAGAGGAGGTCTCCTTTCTCTGGTATGTCTCCTAGGTGACAGAGGAGGTCTCCTTTCTCTGGTATGTCTGCTAGGTGACAGAGGAGGTCTCCTTTCTCTGGTATGTCTCCTAGGTGACAGAGGAGGTCTCCTTTCTCTGGTATGTCTCCTAGGTGACAGAGGAGGTCTCCTTTCTCTGGTATGTCTCCTAGGTGACAGAGGAGGTCTCCTTTCTCTGGTATGTCTCCTAGGTGACAGAGGAGGTCTCCTTTCTCTGGTATGTCTCCTAGGTGACAGAGGAGGTCTCCTTTCTCTGGTATGTCTCCTAGGTGACAGAGGAGGTCTCCTTTCTCTGGTATGTCTCCTAGTTGACAGAGGAGGTCTCCTTTCTCTGGTATGTCTCCTAGGTGACAGAGGAGGTCTCCTTTCTCTGGTATGTCTCCTAGGTGACAGAGGAGGTCTCCTTTCTCTGGTATGTCTCCTAGGGTGACAGAGGAGGTCTCCTTTCTCTGGTATGTCTCCTAGGTGACAGAGGAGGTCTCCTTTCTCTGGTATGTCTCCTAGGTGACAGAGGAGGTCTCCTTTCTCTGGTATGTCTCCTAGGTGACAGAGGAGGTCTCCTTTCTCTGGTATGTCTCCTGGGTGACAGAGGAGGTCTCCTTTCTCTAGTATGTCTCCTAGGTGACAGAGAAGGTCTCCTTTCTCTAGTATGTCTCCTAGGTGACAGAGGAGGTCTCCTTTCTCTAGTATGTCTCCTAGGTGACAGAGGAGGTCTCCTTTCTCTGGTATGTCTTCTAGGTGACAGAGGAGGTCTCCTTTCTCTGGTATGTCTCCTAGGTGACAGAGGAGGTCTCCTTTCTCTGGTATGTCTCCTAGGGTGACAGAGGAGGTCTCCTTTCTCTGGTATGTCTCCTAGGTGACAGAGGAGGTCTCCTTTCTCTGGTATGTCTCCTAGGTGACAGAGGAGGTCTCCTTTCTCTGGTATGTCTCCTAGGTGACAGAGGAGGTCTCCTTTCTCTGGTATGTCTCCTGGGTGACAGAGGAGGTCTCCTTTCTCTAGTATGTCTCCTAGGTGACAGAGAAGGTCTCCTTTCTCTAGTATGTCTCCTAGGTGACAGAGGAGGTCTCCTTTCTCTAGTATGTCTCCTAGGTGACAGAGGAGGTCTCCTTTCTCTGGTATGTCTTCTAGGTGACAGAGGAGGTCTCCTTTCTCTGGTATGTGTCCTAGGTGACAGAGGAGGTCTCCTTTCTCTGGTATGTCTCCTAGGTGACAGAGGAGGTCTCCTTTCTCTGGTATGTCTCCTAGGTGACAGAGGAGGTCTCCTTTCTCTGGTATGTCTCCTGGGTGACAGAGGAGGTCTCCTTTCTCTAGTATGTCTCCTAGGTGACAGAGGAGGTCTCCTTTCTCTAGTATGTCTCCTAGGTGACAGAGGAGGTCTCCTTTCTCTGGTATGTCTCCTAGGTGACAGAGGAGGTCTCCTTTCTCTGGTATGTCTCCTAGGTGACAGAGAAGGTATCCTTTCTCTAGTATGTCTCCTAGGTGACAGAGGAGGTCTCCTTTCTCTAGTATGTCTCCTAGGTGACAGAGGAGGTCTCCTTTCTCTGGTATGTCTCCTAGGTGACAGAGGAGGTCTCCTTTCTCTGGTATGTCTCCTAGGTGACAGAGGAGGTCTCCTTTCTCTGGTATGTCTCCTAGGTGACAGAGGAGGTCTCCTTTCTCTGGTATGTCTCCTAGGTGACAGAGGAGGTCTCCTTTCTCTGGTATGTCTCCTAGGTGACAGAGGAGGTCTCCTTTCTCTGGTATGTCTCCTAGGTGACAGAGGAGGTCTTCTTTCTCTGGTTTGTCTCCTAGGTGACAGAAGAGGTCTCCTTTCTCTGGTATGTCTCCTAGGTGACAGAGGAGGTCTCCTTTCTCTGGTATGTCTCCTAGGTGACAGAGGAGGTCTCCTTTTTCTAGTATGTCTCCTAGGTGACAGAGGAGGTCTCCTTTCTCTGGTATGTCTCCTAGTTGACAGAGGAGGTCTCCTTTCTCTGGTATGTCTCCTAGGTGACAGAGGAGGTCTCCTTTCTCTGGTATGTCTCCTAGGTGACAGAGGAGGTCTCCTTTCTCTGGCTTGTCTCCTGGGTGACAGAGGAGGTCTCCTTTCTGTTCATCTCCCCACTCTTTATCTCTGTTTCCGGAGCAGTCCTTTCCCTCCACCCCCTCCTCTCTCCTTCTGTCTCTCCTCTCTCCTTCTCTCTTGCCTCACTCCTCTCTCTCTCTCTCTGTGTTCTTTCAAGGTCCATAGCTTCGGCTCCACCTTTTCAATTCGGCTTCTCAGCGGCTCTACTTAGTGGCGAGTGAATTGGAACCTATTGCTATCAGTGTGATGGGAGTAGGGGGGAGGAGGTGAGAGAGGAGGTGCAAAGAGTGAACATTAAATGGCTGGGGGGGGGCATGGAAGCATGGAGGGTGAAGCAAAAGGGGGCCCCCACAAAGAAGGGGATCAGACATACAAGACCGTTTCACAGTAGAGTGAAAGAAAGAGCGAGTGAGAAGAAGAGAGGTGAGAGGAGGAGACGGAAGAAAAGTGTTCAGATCACAAGGCCCCTCCACCTGTTACTCACCATGACAGAGAGACAGAGAGAAGACTAGAGAAGACAAAAGGAGAGGAGGAGACAAGAGTAGAGGAGAGAAGAGGAACAAAAGAAGGAGAGAGAGAGAGAGAGAGACAGAGAGAGAGAAAGGTGGAGAGAGAGAGAGAGGGTGAGAGAGATGAAGAGAGCGAGAAGAGGAACAAAAGAATGAGAGAGAGAAAGAGAGAGTGACAGAGAGAGAAAGGTGGAGAGAGAGAGAGAGAGGTAGAGAGAGAGGAAGAGAGCGAGAGAGGAGAGAGAGGAGAGAGAGAGAGAGAGGAGAGAGAGAGAGAGGAGAGAGAGAGAGAGGAGAGAAGGAGATAGGAGAGGAGGAAAAGACAGACTTGCCTCACCATAAACAGGTCTCTAGCTCCAATGTCAACCGCCAGCAGGAAGGCCTTTCTCAAAGCGCTGGTGTCTGCAGAATAAACTGGATTATAAGACTTCAACACATTTAAAAAGCATTACACCTGCAGGTTGAGTTGAGTGTTAAAGATGTTCTGTACAGACAGTAAAATAGAATGTGGAGACGTCTCCTGTCTCTGGCATGTCACCAACAAAATGAACACAGTAATTATATATTTTTGTATTTTTTAAATGCAACCTTTATTTAACTAGGCAAGTCAGTTAAAGAACAAATTCTTATTTACAATCCTAGGAACAGTGGGTTAACTGCCTTGTTCAGGGGCAGAACGACAGACTTTTACCTTGTCAGCACGGGGATTCGATTTTGCAACCTTTGGTTACCACCCAACACTCTAACCACTAGGCTAACCTGCTGGTTACTGGCCCAACACTCTAACCACTAGGCTACCTGCTGGTTACTGGCCCAACGCTCTAACCACTAGGCTACCTGCTTGTTACTGGCCCAATGCTCTAACCACTAGGCTACCTGCTGGTTACTGGCCCAACGCTCTAACCACTAGGCTACCTGCTGGTTACTGGCCCAACACTCTAACCACTAGGCTACCTGCTGGTTACTGGCCCAACGCTCTAACCACTAGGCTACCTGCTGGTTACTGGCCCAACGCTCTAACCACTAGGCTACCTGCTGGTTACTGGCCCAATGCTCTAACCACTAGGCTACCTGCTGGTTACTGGCCCAACGCTCTAACCACTAGGCTACCTGCTGGTTACTGGCCCAACGCTCTAACCACTAGGCTACCTGCTGGTTACTGGCCCAACGCTCTAACCACTAGGCTACCTGCTGGTTACTGGCCCAATGCTCTAACCACTAGGCTACCTGCTGGTTACTGGCCCAACGCTCTAACCACTAGGCTACCTGCTGGTTACTGGCCCAACACTCTAACCACTAGGCTACCTGCTGGTTACTGGCCCAACGCTCTAACCACTAGGCTACCTGCTGGTTACTGGCCCAACGCTCTAACCACTAGGCTACCTGCTGGTTACTGGCCCCAACACTCTAACCACTATGCTACCTGCTGGTTACTGGCCCAACACTCTAACCACTAGGCTACCTGCTGGTTACTGGCCCAACGCTCTAACCACTAGGCTACGTGCTGGTTACTGGCCCAACGCTCTAACCACTAGGCTACCTGCTGGTTACTGGCCCAACGCTCTAACCACTAGGCCTATAGTGAGACCACTATGCTACCTGCTGGTTACTGGCCCAACGCTCTAACCACTATGCTACCTGCTGGTTACTGGCCCAACACTCTAACCACTAGGCTACCTGCTGGTTACTGGCCCAACACTCTAACCACTAGGCTACCTGCTGGTTACTGGCCCAACACTCTAACCACTAGGCTACCTGCTGGTTACTGGTCCAACGCTCTAACCACTAGGCTACCTGCTGGTTACTGGCCCAACTCTCTAACCACTAGGCTACCTGCTGGTTACTGGCCCAACTCTCTAACCACTAGGCTACCTGCTGGTTACTGGCCCAACTCTCTAACCACTAGGCTACCTGCTGGTTACTGGCCCAACTCTCTAACCACTATGCTACCTGCCGCCCCAGTAATGTGTATGTATACACCAACAAAATTAACCCAGAATTGAGTTTATATACTGTTGAAGTCTGAAGTTTGCATACACCTTAGCCAAATACATTTAAACTCAGTTTTTCACAAATCCTGACATATAATCCTAGTAAACATTCCCTGTCTTAGGTCAGTTAGGATCACCACTTTATTTTAAGAATGTTAAATGTCAGAATAATAGTAGAGAGAATGATTTATTTCAGATTTTATTTCTTTCATCACATTCCCAATGGGTCAGAAGTTTACCTACACTCAATTAGTATTTGGAAGCATTGCCTATAAAATTGTTTAACTTGGGTCAAACGTTTCGGGTAGCCTTCCACAAGCTTCCGACAATAAGTTGGGTGAATTTTGGCCCATTCCTCCTGACAGAGCTGGTGTAACTGAGTCAGGTTTGTAGGCCTCCTTGCTTGCACATGCTTTTTCAGTTCTGCCCAGTCATTTTCTATAGGATTGAGGTCAGGGCTTTGTGATGGCCACTCCAACACCTTGACTTTGTTGTCATTTTGCCACAACTTTGGAAGTATGCTTGTGGTCATTGTCCATTTGGAAGACCCATTTGCGACCAAGCTTTAACTTCCTGACTGATGTTTTGAGATGTTGCTTTAATATATCCACATAATTGTCCTTCCTCATGATGCCATCTATTTTGTGAAGTGCACCAGTCCCCCTGCAGCAAAGCACCCCCACAAAATGGTGTCCTTGCTGTAAAACCTACCCTCACTACAGTGATCCACAGTGTTCTTACTGTAAACCTGCCATCACTACAGTGGTCCACAGTGTTCTTGCTGTAAAACCTGCCATCACTACAGTGGTCCACAGTGTTCTTGCTGTAAAACCTGCCATCACTACAGTGGTCCACAGTGTTGTTGCTGTAAAACCTGCCATCACTACAGTGATCCACAGTGTTCTTGCTGTAAAAACCTGCCATCACTACAGTGGTCCACAGTGTTGTTGCTGTAAAACCTGCCATCACTACAGTGGTCCACAGTGTTCTTGTTGTAAAACCTGCCATCACTACAGTGATCCACAGTGTTCTTGCTGTAAAAACCTGCCATCACTACAGTGGTCCAGTGTTCTTGCTGTAAACCTGCCATCCCTACAGTGGTCCACAGTGTTCTTGCTGTAAACCTGCCATCACTACAGTGGTCCACAGTGTTCTTGCTGTAAAACCTGCCATCACTACAGTGGTCCACAGTGTTCTTGCTGTAAAACCTGCCATCACTACAGTGGTCCACAGTGTTCTTGCTGTAAAACCTGCCATCACTACAGTGGTCCACAGTGTTCTTGCTGTAAAACCTGCCATCACTACAGTGGTCCACAGTGTTCTTGCTGTGTTCTCCTCTCTCCTCTCCCCTCCCTCTCCCCTCCTCCCTCCCTCCTCTCTCCTCTCCCTTATCACCCACCTGCATTCATCCCTTCTTCACCAATGAAATCGCTTCTCTCTGGTTGAGTTAGTTTGTTTCATGTTGGCTCTGGCCTGGAGAAGTTAGGGAGTATTGTACTGAGTAGATACTTAGCCTCCCAACTCTCATCTCTATAAATGGGGAGAGACCCTCTTTTCAATTTTCTGTGTGTGTGTGTGTGTTTGTGTGTGTGTGTGTGTGTGTGTGTGTGTGTGTGTGTGTGTGTGTGTGTGTGTGTGTATATATATGTATGCGTGTGTATGTGTGTGTGTTTGAGAGCAAGAGATCACATCGTTATCATCATCATTCATCATCATCATCATCATTATTCTGAATTGATCGACTCAGTTAGCTACTTACTTTATTAACTAATGTAGAATTGTTATTTTTTAAACTCACTTGTTTTTTCCTACTAGCACTAATAATTACTTGATTGAGGAAAAATGTGCTTCCTGTGCCTTCGGAAGTATTCAGACCCCTTGACTTTTTACACATTTTGTTACGTTACAGCCTCATTCTAAAATGAATGACATAAAACTATTTCCTCATCAATCTACACACAACACCCCATAATGACGAAGCGAAACAGGTTTTTAGATTTTTTTGCCCATTTATAAAAAATAAATAAACAGAAATATCTTATTACATAAGTATTCAGACCCTTTGCTATGAGATTCAAAATTGAGCTCAGGTACATCCTGTTTCCATTGATCATCCTTGAGATGTTTCTACAACTTGATTAGAGTCCACCTGTGGTAAATTCAATTGATTGGACATGATTTGGAAAGGCACACTCCTGTCTATATAAGGTCCCACAGTTGACAGTGCATGTCAGAGCAAAAACCAAGCCATGAGGTTGAAGGAATTGTCTGTAGAGCTCCGAGACAGGATCATGTTGAGGCACAGATCTGGGTACCAAATCATTTCTGCAGCATTGAAGGTCCCTAAGAACACAGTGGTCTCCATCATACTTAAGTAAATGGAATATTTCAGTTTTGTTATTTTTAATACATTTGATAACATTTCTAAAAACCTGTTTTGCTTTGTCATTATGGGGTATTTTGATGTCATTATGGGGTATTGTGATGTCATTATGGGGTATTGTGATGTCATTATGGGGTATTGTGATGTCATTATGGGGTATTTTGTTAAGATTGATGAGAAAAATGGACCAATGTAATCCATTTTAGAATAAGGCCGTAACAGAATGTGGAAAAAGCCCAGGGGTCTGAATACTTTCAGAATACACTGTGACTGACATGTGGTTGTCTCACCTAGCTACAGTATCTTAAACCCAATTAACTGTTAGTCTCTCTGGATAAGAGCGTCTGCTAAATGACTCAAATGTCAATCTAAGATGACAGAAAAATGTGGCTTGTATTTAAATGAAAGGTGACTGTTTTTTTTCTCCGTTTGGCAGACCTTGGTGGGTGTGGTTAAGTGTATAGGAGGTGTGGTTACCCGAGTGGGTGGGTTATACTGTAGGGGGCTGGGTTACCTGAGTAGGTGGTGAAAGAAGCGTCGGGCGTACTTGCTGATTGGCCCTCTGTATTCTAGAACCACCGAGTCAGAGAGGGGGCGGGGCGGAGCGTAGAACACACCCAGAGCTGCCTCCAACTGGGCTGCAGACAGGAAATAAACATACATTTGATTGGTTTACTGATTGACTGGTTGATTGATTGATTGACTGACTGACCGACTGGTTGGTTGATTAATAGATTGATTAATGCATTGATTTAATAATTTGATGGTTTACAATATTTGGTTGATTGATTGATTCATTAGTCAACTGATTGATTGATTAATTGATTTACAGTTTGCTGGACTGATTACTTGATTGACTAAAGCTACATTTACACAGGCAGCCCAATTCGGATAATTTTGACCAATCAGATCATCTCTTTTGCCAATAATTAGGCAGATGACCAGAACTGGGCTGACTGTGTAAACGCAGCCTAAGTGACAGATTGATGAATGCATTGCCCCGGTCTCACCCTCTCTGGTCTGGTCCAGCTCTAGCCTCAGCAGGTAGTCTGTGACAGAGGTCAGTGCCCGGTAACACTCCGTTCCCATAGTGCTCCACTCCATGGCTCCCAGAATTCCTAGAGCCTGGTCCACCTGGCCACAGCGTAACCTCTGTTGCAACAGCTCTCCTGGACCCAGCTGACCCCCTGACAGAGCACCTGAAGAGGGAAGAGAGGGAGAGATGGGTTAGGGAGAAGGTAAAGGACACTGGTCGTCACTACTGGACAGGCTACACTACACACTTTCTGTCCAAAACATTTGATTTTAACGACAGCTCTAAACCAATGGTCACCAACCTTTTCTAAGTCAAGATCACTCTCTGTCCAAAACATTTGATTTTAACGACAGCTCTAAACCAATGGTCACCAACCTTTCTAAGTCAAGATCACTCTCTGTCCAAAACATTTGATTTTAACAACTAGCTCTAAACCAATGGTCACCAACCTTTTCTAAGTCAAGATCACTTTCTGTCCAAAACATTTGATTTTAACAACTAGCTCTAAACCAATGGTCACCAACCTTTTCTAAGTCAAGATCACTTTCTGTCCAAAACATTTGATTTTAACAACTAGCTCTAAACCAATGGTCACCAACCTTTTCTAAGTCAAGATCACTTTCTGTCCAAAACATTTGGTTTTAACGACAGCTCTAAACCAATGGTTCACCAACCTTTTCTAAGTCAAGAACACTTTCGCAGTCCAAAAGCAAGCTGAGATCTACGTTATCACAGCATATTGGCTATATGCCTGGCCTGCCAATACTGTTATTCCCAGGTCATATGATATTTATAAACTGGTGTAGCACTTGCAAAGCAGAGCTGACCACAAATTGAAATAACTATCTTTTTATTTTACTGGACTGATGGTACATGCATCTGATGGTCATGGTGCTTTGAAGACAACCAGGAACTCAGAAAAATATGAGGTCAAATCATGATGTCAGTGATCTTCAGGTCGGAAAGTCCAAGCTCTAGAATGAAGCCAGAGTTGGAATCTTTCCCCAGTTGAATATAGTTTTTTTCTCGAGTTCCCAGTTGTTTTGAAAGCACTGAAGTCGAGATTTGAGAGTTCTGAGTTCCCAGTTGTCTTGAACGCGGCATTAGTCTCAGCAGAGGGTCAGCCTCTCACGGTCCCTGCTCTCTCCTTCCTTTCCTCTGGTGAGACTGACCAGAGAGAGGAGACACTGTCTTCCACCTGCTCTCCTTCCTTTCCTCCGGTGAGACTGACCAGAGAGAAGGGACCACTGTCTTCCACCTGCTCTCTCCTTCCTTTCCTCTGGTGAGACTGACCAGAGAGAGGAGACCTGTCTCCACCTGCTCTCTCCTTCCTTTCCTCTGGTGAGACTGACCAGAGAGAGGGGACACTGTCTTCCACCTGCTCTCTCCTTCCTTCCTCTGGTGAGACTGACCAGAGAGAGGAGACACTGTCTTCCACCTGCTCTCTCCTTCCTTTCCTCCGGTGAGACTGACCAGAGAGAAGGGACACTGTCTTCCACCTGCTCTCTCCTCCTTCTTTCCTCTGGTGAGACTGACCAGAGAGAGGAGACACTGTCTTCCACCTGCTCTCTCCTTCCTTTCCTCTGGTGAGACTGACCAGAGAGAGGAGACACTGTCTTCCACCTGCTCTCTCCTTCCTTTCCTCTGGTGAGACTGACCAGAGAGAGGAGACACTGTCTTCCACCTGCTCTCCTTCCTTTCCTTCCTCTGGTGAGACTGACCAGAGAGGGAGACACTGTCTTCCACCTGCTCTCTCCTTCCTTTCCTCTGGTGAGACTGACCAGAGAGAGGAGACACTGTCTTCCACCTCTCTCCTTCCTTTCCTCTGGTGAGACTGACCAGAGAAGGAGACACTGTCTTCACCTGCTCTATCCTTCCTTCCTCTGAGAGACTGACCAGAGAGAGGAGACACTGTCTTCCACCTGCTCTCTCCTTCCTTCCTCTGGTGAGACTGACCAGAGAGAGGAACACTGTCTTCCACCTGCTCTCTCTCTTCCTTCCTCTGGTGAACTGACCAGAGAGAGGACACTGTCTTCCACCTGCTCTATCCTTCCTTTCTCTGGTGAGACTGACCGAGAGAGGAGACACTGTCTTCCACCTGCTCTATCCTTCCTTTCCGGTGAGACTGACCAAGAGAGGAGACACTGTCTTCCACCTGCTCTATCCTTCTTTCCTCTGGTGAACTGACCAGAGAGAGGAACACTGTCTTCCACCTGCTCTCTCCTTCCTTTCTCTGGTGAGACTGACCAGAAGGGGACACTGTCTTCCACCTGCTCTCCTCCCTTCTTCCGGTGAGACTGACCAGAGAAAGGGACACTGTCTTCCACCTGCTCTCTCCTTCCTTTCCTCCGTGAGACTGACCAGAGAGAAGGGACCTGTCTTCCACCTGATGGCAAAACTTGAGTCACACCACATCTGCCTCAGGCACAAATTCATGTTGTTCCTATGACCAGAGAAGGAAATATTCCTCAATATTGAAATACAAGCTGCTAAAATAATAAAAAGGCAGGGTAGATACACATCGTTACTCATTCATTGCAGCGCGAGTGGAAGTAGGGAGAAGCAGTTTTGCTTTGAGTAACTGAATAAACAGTGTTGACAGTCCTGAATAATAACAGTGTGACAGTCATGAATAATAACAGTGTTGACAGTCCTGAATAAAAACAAACATGAACTCACTCATAAAAACAGTATTGACAGTCCTGAATAAAAACAAACATGAACTCACTCATAAAAACAGTATTGACAGT
Source organism: Oncorhynchus kisutch (assembly GCF_002021735.2). NCBI lineage: Eukaryota > Metazoa > Chordata > Actinopteri > Salmoniformes > Salmonidae > Oncorhynchus > Oncorhynchus kisutch. The sequence goes on from NW_022264582.1 coordinate 16,868, forward strand.
CCTGAATAAAAACAAACATGAACTCACTCATAAAAACAGTATTGACAGTCCTGAATAAAAACAATGTTGACAGTCCTGTATAAAAACAAACATGAACTCACTCATAAAAACAGCAGCATCTTGCTGTATTCTTTGACTGTCTCTCTCTGGTCAAGGTTTTTAAAAGTGGTATGAAATCACATATAGGCTAGTAGCCAATCAAACTTTGCTGTGGCTGTGGAAGCTGTAGGCATGGTGATTTGAGCTATCCGATTGGCCAGCACAGTAGGCGTGTCCTGATTCAGCCACAGATCTCCAGGTCCACCGGGTGAAGTTTGTCTTTTCAGAAACATTAAATGGTTCAAAATAGGAATACCTTGTTTATCGTTGGCTTTTCTACAGAAATGTCTTTAATATCAACCAGTTGGTGACTACTGCTCTGAACCTAACCTTGTTTATTGTTGGCTTTTCTACAGAAATGTCTTTAATATCGACCGGTTGGTGACCACTGCTCTAAACCTAACCTTGTTTATCGTTGGCTTTTCTACAGAAATGTTTTAATATCAACCGGTTGGTGACCACTTGGCTTTTCTACAGAAATGTCTTTAATATCGACCGGTTGGTGACCACTGCTCTAAACCTAACCTTGTTTATCGTTGGCTTTTCTACAGAAATGTCTTTAATATCAACCGGTTGGTGACCACTTGGCTTTTCTACATGTCTTAATATCGACCGGTGGTGACCACTGCTCTAAACCTTGTTTATCGTTGGCTTTTCTACAGAAATGTCTTTAAATATCGACCGGTTGGTGACCACTGCTCTGAACCTAACCTGTTTATCATTGGATTTTCTACAGAAATGTCTTTAAATATCGACCGGTTGGTGACCACTGCTCTGAACCTAACCTTGTTTATCATTGGCTTTTCTACAGAAATGTCTTAATATCAACCGTTGGTGACCACTTGGCTTTTCTACAGAAATGTCTTTAATATCGACCGGTTGGTGACCACTGCTCTAAACTTGTTTATCGTTGGCTTTTCTACAGAAATGTCTTTAATATCGACCGGTTGGTGACCACTGCTCTGAACCTAACCTTGTTTATCATTGGATTTTCTACAGAAATGTCTTTAATATCGACCGGTTGGTGACCACTGCTCTGAACCTAACCTTGTTTATCATTGGATTTTCTACAGAAATGTCTTTAATATCGACCGTTCGGTGACCACTGCTCTAAACCTAACCTTGTAAGATTTAAGGAGCGGGCACAAGACGTTTAAAATATGTATTTTCAATATGTATTTTGTCTCTCTCTCTGTGTGTGTGTGTGTGTGTGTGTGGTTTCTGATACTTGTGTGAGTGTGTCGAGAGAGCTCTGTGTATACAGTTGAAGTCGGAAGTTTACATACACTTCAGCCAAATACATTTAAACTCAGTTTTTCACAAATCCTGACATATAATCTTAGTAAACATTCCCTGTCTTAGGTCAGTTAGGATCACCACTTTATTTTAGGAATGTCAAATGTCAGATTAATAGTAGAGAGAATGATTGATTTCAGGTCTTATTTCTTTCATCACATTCCCAGTGGGTCAGAAGTTTACATACACACTCAATTAGTATTTGGTAGCGTTGCCTTTAAATTGTTTACCTTGGGTAAAACGTTTTGTATAGCCTTCCACAAGCTTCCCACAATAAGTTGGGTGAATTTTGGCCCATTCCTCCTGACAGAGCTGGTGTAACTGAGTCAGGTTTGTAGGCCGCCTCGCTTTTTCAGTTCTGCCCACACATTTTCTATAGGATTGAGGTCAGGGCTTTGTGATGGCCACTCCAATACCTTGACTTGTCCTTAAGCCATTTTGCCACAACTTTGGAAGTATGCTTGGGGGTCAATGTCAATTTGGAAGACCCATTTGCGACCAAGCTTTAACATCTTGAGATGTTGCTTCAATATATCCACATAATTGTCCTTCCACATGATGCCATCTATTTTGTGAAGTGCACAAGTCCCTCCTGCAGCAAAGCTACCCCACAACATGATGCTGCCACCCCCGTGCTTCGTGGTTGGGATGGTGTTCTTCGGCTTACAAGCATCCCCCTTTTTCAAACAAACATAATGATGGTCATTATGGCCAAAGAGTTCTATTTTTGTTTCATCAGACCAGAGGACATTTCTCCAAAAAGTCTGATCTTCGTCCCCATGTGCAGTTGCAAATCGTAGTCTGGCTTTTTTATGGCAGTTTTGGAGCAGTGGCTTCTTCCTTGCTGAGTGGCCTTTCAGGTTATGTTGATATACGACTCTTTTTACTGTGGATAAAGATACTTTAGTACCCGTTTCCTCCAGCATCTTCACACAGGTCCTTTGCTGTTGTTCTGGGATTGATTTGCACTTTTCGCACCAAAGTAAGTTCATCTCTAGGAGACAGAACGCGTCTCCTTCCTGAGCGGTATGACGGCTGTGTGGTCCCATGGTGTTTATACTTGCGTACTATTGTTTGTACAGATGAACGTGGTACCTTCAGGCGTTTGGAAATTGTTCCCAAGGATGAACCAGACCTGTGGAGATCTACAATTTTTTTCTGAGGTCTTGGCTGATTTCTTTTGATTTACCCATGATGTCAAGCAAAGAGGCACTGAGAAAGGCCTTGAAATACATCCACAAGTACACCTCCAATTGACTCTAAGTATGTCAATTAGCCTATCAGAAGCTTCTAAAGCCATGACATCACTTTCTGGAATTTTCCAAGCTGTTTAAACTTCTGACCCACTGGAATTGTGATACAGTGAAATATAAGTGAAATAATCTGTCTGTACACAATTGTTGGATAAATTACTTGTGTCATGCACAAAGTAGATGTCCTAACCGACTTGCCAAAACTACAGTTTGTTAACAAGAAATTTGTGGAGTGGTTGAAAAACAAGTTTTAATGACTCCAACCTAAGTGTATGTAAACTTCTGACTTCAACTGTAAGACTGTGTGTGTGTGGTGTGTGTGTGTGTGTGTGTGTGTGTGTGTGTGTGTGTGTGTGTATGTGTGTGTGTGTGGCTGTGATGCCCTCTTGGTTGCACGACAGTCAGGAGTGTACCATATGACCTCAATTACCTGAATTTTCACCTGCAGCAGTCGACACCTACCCTTCCTGTACGCAAAACGAGACGCCCTGCACACACACCTTCACTGTCCGCAAACACACACACCTTCAGTCATCAGGCGTTATCAGTCACCTGTAGTCATCAGGCATTATCAATCACCTGCAGTCATCAGGCATTATCAATTACCTGCAGTCATCAGGCCTTATCAGTCACATGCAGTCATCCGGCATTATCAATCACCTGCAGTCATCAGGCATGATCAATTACCTGCAGTCATCAGGCATTATCAGTCACCTGCAGTCATCAGGCATTATCAATCACCTGCAGTCATCAGGCATTATCAATTACCTGCAGTCATCAGGCGTTATCAGTCACCTGCAGTCATCAGGCATTATCGGTCACCTGCAGTCATCAGGCATTATCGGTCACCTGCAGTCATCAGGCATTATCAATCACCTGCAGTCATCAGGCATGATCAATTACCTGCAGTCATCAGACATTATCAATTACCTGCAGTCATCAGGCATTATCAATCAATATGTTTCTCGGCCTTGCTTTCTCTCTCTCTCTCCACTATGTTCCTCAGCCTTGCTTTCTCTCTCTCCCTCTCTCCACTATGTTCCTCAGCCTTGCTCTCTCTCTTTCCACTATGTTTCTCGGCCTTGCTCTTTGGTTTTTGTGACATTTTCCGAATTGACTGACCTTCATGTCTTAAAGTAATGATGGACTGTTGTTTCTCTTTGCTTATTTGAGCTGTTCTTGACAAAAAGACTTGGTATTTTACCAAATAGGACTGTCTTCTGTCTACCCCCCCCTACCTTGTCACAACACAGCTGATTGGCTCAAAAGCATTAAGGAAATAAATTCCACAAATTAACAAGGCACACCTGTTAATTTAAAATAGATTCCAGGTGACTACCTCATGAAGCTAGTTGAGAGAATACAATGAGTGTGCAAAGCTGTCATCAAGGTAAAGGATGGCTACTTTGAAGAATCTCAAATATATTTTGATTTGTTTAAAACTTTTTTGGTTACTACATGTTTCCATATGCCGTTATTTCATAGTGTTGATTTCTTCACTACTAATCTACAATGTAGAACATAGTACAAAAAGAAAGAAGAACCCTGAAATGAGTCGGAGTGTCCAAACTTTACACTGGTACTGTATGTGTGTGAGGTGGGGTGGGGGCGCACGTAGTCAGACGATTAGGGGGCAAAGTGACGACCACCTTATTGTCTAATCAATTTAATGAACGGGGGAAGAGGGGAGGGATTGTTAGTCCCAATTAAATTACAAACTGGCAATTAGCAAACCTCTCAAATCCCCTAAAGACTGACAATTAGCAAACCCCTCAAATCCCCTAAAGACTCTGCTAATGTGTCAAATAGATCAGCTGAGATCTGTGTTGTGTGTGTGTGTGTGTGTGTGTGTGTGTGTGTGTGTGTGTGTGTGTGTGTGTGTGTGTGTGTGTGTGTGTGTGTGTGTGTGTGTGTGTGTGTGTGTGTGTGTGTGTGTGTGTGTGTGTGTGTGTGTGTGTGTGTGAGCATGTGTGTGTGTGTGTATATATGAGGTGAGTCTGAGTTCTGTGTGTGTCAGCATCTGCGCCTTGCTAAGTCTCACCACACATGCACACACTAGCCTGCTAGTTATACAAACACCCAACAGTCTAGCTAGCCTAACACCAAACAGTCTAGCTAGCCTAACCCCTAGCCTGTTAGTGACAAACAGACTAGCTAGACTAACCCCTAGCCTGCTTGTGAAACACCAAACAGTCTAGCTAGCCTAATACCAAACAGTCTAGCTGGCCTAACCCTTAGCCTATTAGTCAAACAGTCTAGCTAGCCTGCTAGAAACGCCAAACAGTCTAGCTAGCCTAACCTAGTCAGTTAGTCAAACAGTCTAGCTAGCCTAACCCCTAGCCTGTTAGTGACAAACAGTCTAGCTAGCCTAACCCCTAGCCTGTTAGTGACAAACAGTCTAGCTAGCCTAACCCCTAGCCTGCTTGCGAAATGCCAAACAGTCTAGCTAGCCTAACCTAGTCAGTTAGTCAAACAGTCTAGCTAGCCTAACCCCTAGCCTGCTTGTGAAACACCCAACCGTGTAGCTAGCCTAAACGGCAGTATGTTAGTGAAACACCCAACAGTCTAGCTAGCCTAACCCCTAGCCTGCTAGTGAAACACCAATCAGTCTAGCTAGCCTAACCCCTAGCCTGCTAGTGAAACACCAATCAGTCTATCTAGCCTAACCCCTAGCCTGCTTGCGAAATGCCAAACAGTCTAGCTGGCCTAACCCCTAGCCTATTAGTCAAACAGTCTAGCTAGCCTAACCCCTAGCCTGCTAGAAACGCCAAACAGTCTAGCTAGCCTAACCCCTAGTCTGTTAGTGAAACACCAAACAGTCTAGCTAGCCTAACACATAGTCTGCTAGTGAAACACCAATCAGTCTAGCTAGCCTAACACCTAGTCTGCTAGTGAAACACCAAACAGTCTAGCTAGCCTAACCCCTAGTCTGCTAGTGAAACACCAAACAGTCTCGCTAACCGTGTCTTTTCCCCAACTCAGTTAAGCCAAAACCACGCCCCGTTATTCAGAGGAGTGTTCTACTACGCTCCCATTGGCTAGCTAGCGTTGTCTCACTCACAGGCGATCAGCACAGAGACTGTGACCTTCCAAGGTAAGGATGGAAAGATGAATTTAACAATTAGCTGCCTACCGTAATCCAGACCTGTTATTATCATGTTTGGTAACATTTTCCCATGTATTTATTTTCCAAGTTTCAATGAGTTGTAAAAATGTCTCTGAGAACTCTGCTGAATTCCCTCAATTCAAGGGCAGCTAAGTTAACCTAGGCTACTTAACGGTAATAGCTCCGTATTTGAAGTTGTTTTATTAAACCTTATGTAGCCTATTATCAGGTAAAAGCATATGCTTATTATTCATAATTTCTCATAATTATTAGCTAATCATTCAGTCGAATACGCTATGCTACAGCCATTGAATCTGTCTTTGAGCGTTAAGGGACGTTAATGGCTAGTTCGGTCCACGACATTATGTTATTATATTTTTCAATCTTGAAATACAAGGGCAAATGTTATTAATCAGTGACTGAAATTTCACGCTACGTGATATTCACTTCCGGACTTGGAGACTTATAGACTTGGAGACTGGAGACTTGGAGACTTGAAGACTTGGAGACTTGGGAGACTTGGAGAGCGCTCAAAGTGTTGCAGAACGCCCTCTGAATAACGGGGCGTGGTTGGCTGCGTTGTGGTTGTGGGGGGGGGGGGGTGTGGGGGGGAGAAAGAGGCAGCCTAACCACTAGTCTGTTAGTGAAACAAACAGGTCGGCACCTATAATCCAATTCCAATGATTTAATTAAATGAGTGTGTGGAATTCCAAACCAGAGGCTGTATAAGGCCTCTGTAGTTTGTCTGTGTGACTGTTTATATCTTATCTTGTATATATCCCTTACAAAAAAGACAGCAGTTGTACAAGTGCAGTAACTGCCGTCGACTGTGGTATTTTAGAAGCAGTAATACTGCAGTTATACTGCAATCTTTTTTCCGTAAGGATGAGTCCATTCCTCCTGTAAATACTCTGACATTATGCTATGTGTCTCTATTCACTACAAAGGAAAGGAACCTTTTAACCAGCAGCAATGAGACACTAACGCAGCACCAAACCTTGAGGTAAAGAAGCTCAAGTAGAAAACGACACAAAAACAACATCTTCAACGATGCGCTTCGGATGTTGAGTTTGTGTCAACACTGTAAACACGTTTAGTAGCGTTTCTCGCTCTCTTAGTCTTCTCTTTATTTCTCTGTGCAAAAAACAACAACAAACTAGACTCTTTCAGAGGACGTGTGGCGCACGGCACGCACCAAGCTGCCCTTCCGTAGCCTCTCCCCGAGCAGCCCTCGCCCCAGCGAACGTGTGCCCAGATGAGATAACTCTGGCAGGCAGAGGAAGCAAGAGGGAGGGCCTCCTCCTCTGGAAGAGAAGAAAATGAAAACCTGGATGCAGGCCAAGTCTTTCTTGTCTTTCTTTCTCACCGCTTCAAACTCCCTCCCTCCCTCCCTCCCTCCCTCCCTCCCTCCCTCCCTCCCTCCTCCTCCCTCCCCCCTCCCTCCCTCCCTCCCTCCCTCCCTCCCTCCCTCCCTCTCCTCCCTCCCTCCCTGTCTCCCTGTCTCCCTGTCTCCCTGTCTCCCTGTCTCCCTCCCTGTCTCGCCCCCCTCCCTCCTCACCCTCCCTCCCTCTTCCTCTTCCCTCTTCCTCTAGCTCTAGCCCTCCCTCCCTCCCTCCCTCCCTCCCTCCCTCCCCCCTCCCTCCCTCCCTCCCCCCTCCCTCCCTCCCTGTCTCCCTCCCTGTCTCGCCCCCTCCCTGTCCGCGCCCCCTCCCTCCTCACCCTCCCTCCCTCCCCCTTCCTCTAGCCTCCTCCCTCCCTCCCTCCTCCCTCCCTCCCCCTCCTGTCTCCCTCCCTCCCTCCCCCTTCCTCTAGCCTCCCTCTCCCTCCCTCCCCCTTCCCCCTTCCCCCTACCCCTCCCTACCCCTCCCCCTTCCCCCTCCCCTCCCCCTTCACCCTCCCCCTCCCTCCCTCCCTCCCCCCCTTCCCCCTACCCCTCCCTCCCTCCCTCCTCTCTCTCCCATGTAGCAGACCTAATGAATTGAGTGACTAAAGAAAATGAGGAGAGCTAAACAAGCAGGAAGACAAACAGACAGAAAGAGAAGACTGAACACACACACTCACACACACCACACACACACACACACACACACACACACACACACACACACACACACACCACACCGACACACACACACACACAACACACACAGAACACACCACAACCAACAGAAAACACCACACACACACAGAACCACACACACACACACCACCACACACACCACAAAACACACAACACAGAACACACACACCCGAACACACGACACACCATAAACACACACACACACACAGAAACCACACACAGAACACACACACAGAAACACACACGTTGGCGAGAATTATCATCGCAGAAAGACGCACGGTTACTTTCTTCATCAAAACCTTGGCAGACGATCAGAGGAGAGGAGGCTATTGTCAGAACCTGCATGCAAGCACACACACACACACACACACACACCACACACAACACACACACACACACACCACACACACACACACACACCACACCCACACCACACACACACACACACGTGCGCACCACACAGACACACGCCTCTCCCACACACACACGACACCCTCCTCTCCCTCAGTTGAGCCGCATCGTCTTCTTGTGTCAGTGTCACATTTTTCCTTCAAATATACACACTTCCCTACACACACCACACACACACACACACACACACACACACACACACACACCTATTTCCCCCCACATACAACCCCCCTACACACACACACACACACACACCACTCACACATTTCCCCCCACATACACAGCCCCCCTACACACACACACACTCACACATTTCCCCCCATACAACCCCCCTACACACACACACACACACAACACACACACACACACACACACACACCACACACACACACACACACACACACACACAACACCACAACACACACACACACACTCACTCACACCTGCCCCCACCATACAACCCCCCCCCACACACACACCACCACACACTCACTCACTCACTCACACATTCCCCCCACATACAACCCCCCCTACACACCCACACACACACACACACTCACACATTTCCCCCACATACAACCCCCCCCTACACACACACACACACTCACTCACTCACACATTTCCTCCCACATACAAACCCCCTACACACCCACTCACACATTCCTTCCCCCCCACATACAACCCCCCTACACACACACATGGTTTTCTTATGACAGTGTCACATGGCATTTTCTTCCAAGTCACAACAATTAAGAGACGTGCTCCTCTCCTCCTCGGCAGGAACGTTTTGATTGGCAAACTTAATCTGAGGGCCCCAGGGGACACACCACTGTAAACGATTTATCGGAAAAATGCATCCCAGAATGCACCTGTGGGGGGGCCCATGGCCCAGGGGCGATTATTGAATAACCTCTACGAGCTATGACTCCTTCTGCTTGCCCTCGCCAACCGACCGACCCACACATTAACTTCCCCCAACACTAACAGTATGGATGCAGGGGTTGATGTAGCCAACACTGTGTGTGTGTGTGTGTGTATGGAGAGAGACAGTATGGATGTATCAGGGCAGGGGTTGATGTGAGAGATGTGCTCCTCTCCTAAAGTGATAGTAGGTATGCAGGTATTTGTTCCAGCACTACACAAACCCTTAACAAGTTATAGGCTACCCTACCGCCTGGCGACGGGGGTTTGAGTCCCGTCTAGACCTCTTCTGTCTCTGCTCTTACATTCAGTCTCCCTCTCTGTTTCCTGCTGTACTGTCTACAATGAACAGAAAGAGGACAGGAGTTCTCCTTAATACAACTAAACAGTATGGACGTTACGGCAGGGGTGGCCAACCAACCTCCTTCTGGGGAGGGAGGTTTACAGGGAGTGCAGGGTTTTGTTTCAGCCCCACACTGTTACATTT
>NW_022264583.1:0-26476 GCF_002021735.2 Oncorhynchus kisutch
TTTCCCCTCTAATACACCAGAGCCATAATACATGTTATAGAGGTTCCCCACTGTGTTATTTCCCCTCTAATACACCAGAGCCATAATACATTTTATAGAGCCTCCCACACTGTGTTATTACCCCTCTAAACACCAGAGCCTACCATAATACATGGTTAGAGGTTCCCACACTGTGTTATTTCCCCTCTAATACACCAGAGCCATAATACATGTCATAGACGTTCCCACACTGTGTTATTTCCCCTCAAATACACCAGAGCCTACCATAATACATGTTATAGAGGCTTCCCACACGTGTTATTTCCCTTAATACACCAGAGTCATAATACATGTTTTTGAGCTTCCCACACTGTGTTATTTCCCCGCTAATACACCAGAGCCACCATAATACATGTTATAGAGGTTCCCACACTGTTTTTATTCCCCCTAATACACCACAGCCATAATACATTTTTTAGAGGTTCCCACACTGTGTTATTTCCCTCTAATACACCAGAGCCATAATACATGTTATAGAGGTTCCCACACTGTGTTATTCCCCTCTATACACCAGATCCATAATACATGTGTAGAGGATCCCCACACTGTGTTATTTCCCCTCCATAACACCAGAGCCATAATACATGTTATAGAGGTTCCCACACTGTGTTATTTCCTCTAATACACCAGATCCTACCATAATACATGGTGTAGAGGTTCCCACACTGTGTTATTTCCCCTCTAATACACCAGAGCCATAATACTAGTTATAGAGGTTCCCACACTGTGTTATTTCCCCTCTAATACACCAGATCATAATACATGGTGTAGAGGTTCCCACACTGTGTTATTTCCCCTCTCAATACACCAGAGCCATAATACATGTATAGAGGTTCCCACACTGTGTTATTTCCCTCTCAATACACCAGAGCCATAATACATGTTATAGAGGTTCCCACACTGTGTTATTTCCCTTCTAATACACCCATTTCCATAATACATGTTATAGAGGTTCCCACACTGTGTTATTTCCCTCTAATACACCAGAGCCATAATACATTTTATAGATTTCCACACTGTGTTATTTCCCCTCTAATACACCAGATCCTACCATAAAACATAGTGTAGAGGTTCCCACACTGATGGTTATTTCCCCTCTATACACCCAGAGCAATAATACATGTTATAGAGGCTCCCACACTGTGTTATTTCCCTCTAATACACCAGAGCCATAATACATGATTATATAGCTTTCCCACACTGTGTATTTCCCCTCTAATACACCAGAAGCTATAATATCATGTCTATAGAGCGTTCCCACACTGTGTTATTTCCCCTGTCAATACACCAGAGCCATAATACATGTTATAGAGAGGTTCCCACACTGTGTTATTCCCCTCTAATACACCAGAGCCATAATAATGTTATAGAGGTTCCCACACTGTGTTATTCCCCTCTAATACACAGAGCCTACATAATGATATGGTGTAGAGGTTCCACACTGTTGTTTCCCCTCTAATAAACCAGAGCCATAAATATGTTATAGAGGTTCCCACATTGTGTTACTTCCCCTCTAATACACCAGATCCTACCATAAACATGGCGTAGAGGTTCCCACAGTATGTTATTTCCCCTCTAATACACCAGAGCCTACCATAATACATAGTGTAGAGGTTCCCACACTGTGTTATTTCCCTCTAATACACCAGAGCCATAATACATGTTATAGAGGTTCCCTCACTGTGTTATTTCCCCTCTAATACACCTGAACCTACCATAATACATGTTATAGAGGCTCCCACACTGTGTTATTTCCCCTGTAATACACCAGGGCCATAATACATGGTGTAGAGTTTCCCACAGTGTGTTATTTCCCCTCTAATACACCAAAGCCATAATACATGTTATAGAGGTTCCAACACTGTGTTATTTCCCCTCTAATACAACAGAGCCTACCATAAAACACGGTGTAGAGGTTCCACAGTGTGTCATTTCCCCTTTAATACACCACAGCCATAATACATGGTGTAGAGGTTCCCACACTGTGTTATTTCCCCTCTAATACACCACAGCCATAATACATGGTGTAGAGGTTCCCACACTGTGTTATTTCCCCTCTAATACACCTGGACCAACCATAATACATGTTATATAGGCTCCCACACTGTGTTATTTCCCCTCTAATACACCATAATACATGGTGTAGAGGTTCCCACACTGTGTTACTTCCCCTCTAATACACCAGAGCCATAATACATTTTATAGAGCCTCCCACACTGTGTTATTACCCCTCTAATACACCAGAGCCTACCATAATACATGGTGTAGAGGTTCCCACACTGTGTTGTTTCCCCTCTAATAAACCAGAGCCATAATACATGTCATAGACGTTCCCACACGGTGTTATTTCCCCTCTAAAACACCATAGTCATAATACATGTTATAGAGGTTCCCACACTGTGTTATTTCCCCTCAAATACACCAGAGCCTACCATAATACATGATATAGAGGCTCCCACACGGTGTTATTTCTCCTGTAATACACCAGAGTCTTAATACATGTTTTTGAGCTTCCCACACTGTGTTATTTCCCCGCAAATACACCAGAGCCTACCCATAATACATGTTATAGAGGTTCCCCACACTGTTTTATATTCCCTCTAATACACCACAGCCATAATACATGGTGTAGAGGTTCCCACACTGTGTTATTTCCCCTCTAATACACCAGAGCCATAATACATGTTATAGAGGTTCCCACACTGTGTTATTTCCCCTCTAATACACCTGACCCTACCATTATACATGTTATATAGGCTCCCACACTGTGCTATTTCCCCTCTAATACACCATAATACATGGTGTAGAGGTTCCCACACTGTGTTGTTTCCCCTCTAATACACCAGAGCCATAATACATGTCATAGAGGTTCCCAAACTGTGTTACTTCCCCTCTAATACACCAGAGCCATAATACATTTTATAGAGCCTCCCACACTGTGTTATTACCCCTCTAATACACCAGAGCCTACCATAATACATGGTGTAGAGGTTCCCACACTGTGTTGTTTCCCCTCTAATACACCAGAGCCATAATACATGTCATAGACGTTCCCACACTGTGTTATTTCCCCTCTAATACATCAGAGCCATAATACATGTTATAGAGGTTCCCACACTGTGTTATTTCCCCTCAAATACACCAGAGCCTACCATAATACATGTTATAGAGGCTCCCACACTGTGTTGTTTCCCTCTAATACACCAGAGCCATAATACATGTTATATAATTTCCCCACACTGTGTTATTTCCCCTCTAATACACCAGAGCCATAATACATGTTATAGAGGCTCCCACACTGTGTTGTTTCCCCTCTAATACACCAGAGCCATAATACATGTCATAGACGTTCCCACACGGTGTTATTTCCCCTCTAAAACACCATAGTCATAATACATGTTATAGAGGTTCCCACACTGTGTTATTTCCCCTCTAATACACCAGAGCCTACAATAATAGATGGTGTAGAGGTTCCCACACTGTGTTGTTTCCCCTCTAATAAACCAGAGCCATAATATATGTTATAGAGGTTCCCACATTGTGTTACTTCCCCTCTAATACACCAGATCCTACCATATATCATGGCGTAGAGGTTCCCACAGTATGTTATTTCCCCTCTAATACACCAGAGCCTACCATAATACATAGTGTAGAGGTTCCCACACTGTGTTATTTCCCTTCTAATACACCAGAGCCATAATACATGTTATAGAGGTTCCCTCACTGTGTTATTTCCCCTCTAATACACCTGAACCTACCATAATACATGTTATAGAGGCTCCCACACTGTGTTATTTCCCCTGTAATACACCAGGGCCATAATACATGGTGTAGAGTTTCCCACAGTGTGTTATTTCCCCTCTAATACACCAAAGCCATAATACATGTTATAGAGGTTCCAACACTGTGTTATTTCCCCTCTAATACAACAGAGCCTACCATAAAACACGGTGTAGAGGTTCCCACAGTGTGTCATTTCCCCTTTAATACACCACAGCCATAATACATGGTGTAGAGGTTCCCACACTGTGTTATTTCCCCTCTAATACACCTGGACCAACCATAATACATGTTATATAGGCTCCCACACTGTGTTATTTCCCCTCTAATACACCATAATACATGGTGTAGAGGTTCCCACACTGTGTTACTTCCCCTCTAATACACCAGAGCCATAATACATTTTATAGAGCCTCCCACACTGTGTTATTACCCCTCTAATACACCAGAGCCTACCATAATACAAGGTGTAGAGGTTCCCACACTGTGTTGTTTCCCCTCTAATAAACCAGAGCCATAATACATGTCATAGACGTTCCCACACGGTGTTATTTCCCCTCTAAAACACCATAGTCATAATACATGTTATAGAGGTTCCCACACTGTGTTATTTCCCCTCAAATACACCAGAGCCTACCATAATACATGATATAGAGGCTCCCACACGGTGTTATTTCTCCTGTAATACACCAGAGTCTTAATACATGTTTTTGAGCTTCCCACACTGTGTTATTTCCCCGCAAATACACCAGAGCCTACCATAATACATGTTATAGAGGTTCCCCACACTGTTTTATTTCCCCTCTAATACACCACAGCCATAATACATGGTGTAGAGGTTCCCACACTGTGTTATTTCCCCTCTAATACACCAGAGCCATAATACATGTTATAGAGGTTCCCACACTGTGTTATTTCCCCTCTAATACACCTGACCCTACCATTATACATGTTATATAGGCTCCCACACTGTGCTATTTCCCCTCTAATACACCATAATACATGGTGTAGAGGTTCCCACACTGTGTTGTTTCCCCTCTAATACACCAGAGCCATAATACATGTCATAGAGGTTCCCACACTGTGTTACTTCCCCTCTAATACACCAGAGCCATAATACATTTTATAGAGCCTCCCACACTGTGTTATTACCCCTCTAATACACCAGAGCCTACCATAATACATGGTGTAGAGGTTCCCACACTGTGTTGTTTCCCCTCTAATACACCAGAGCCATAATACATGTCATAGACGTTCCCACACTGTGTTATTTCCCCTCTAATACATCAGAGCCATAATACATGTTATAGAGGTTCCCACACTGTGTTATTTCCCCTCAAATACACCAGAGCCTACCATAATACATGTTATAGAGGCTCCCACACTGTGTTGTTTCCCCTCTAATACACCAGAGCCATAATACATGTTATATAATTTCCCCACACTGTGTTATTTCCCCTCTAATACACCAGAGCCATAATACATGTTATAGAGGCTCCCACACTGTGTTGTTTCCCCTCTAATACACCAGAGCCATAATACATGTCATAGACGTTCCCACACGGTGTTATTTCCCCTCTAAAACACCATAGTCATAATACATGTTATAGAGGTTCCCACACTGTGTTATTTCCCCTCTAATACACCAGAGCCTACAATAATAGATGGTGTAGAGGTTCCCACACTGTGTTGTTTCCCCTCTAATAAACCAGAGCCATAATATATGTTATAGAGGTTCCCACATTGTGTTACTTCCCCTCTAATACACCAGATCCTACCATATATCATGGCGTAGAGGTTCCCACAGTATGTTATTTCCCCTCTAATACACCAGAGCCTACCATAATACATAGTGTAGAGGTTCCCACACTGTGTTATTTCCCTTCTAATACACCAGAGCCATAATACATGTTATAGAGGTTCCCTCACTGTGTTATTTCCCCTCTAATACACCTGAACCTACCATAATACATGTTATAGAGGCTCCCACACTGTGTTATTTCCCCTGTAATACACCAGGGCCATAATACATGGTGTAGAGTTTCCCACAGTGTGTTATTTCCCCTCTAATACACCAAAGCCATAATACATGTTATAGAGGTTCCAACACTGTGTTATTTCCCCTCTAATACAACAGAGCCTACCATAAAACACGGTGTAGAGGTTCCCACAGTGTGTCATTTCCCCTTTAATACACCACAGCCATAATACATGGTGTAGAGGTTCCCACACTGTGTTATTTCCCCTCTAATACACCTGGACCAACCATAATACATGTTATATAGGCTCCCACACTGTGTTATTTCCCCTCTAATACACCATATTGTGCTTCTCCACCTGCATTGCTTGCTGTTTGGGGTTTTAGGCTGGGTTTCTGTACAGCACTTTGAGATATCAGCTGATGTACGAAGGGCTATATAAATAAATTTGATTTGATTTGATTTGATAATACATGGTGTAGAGGTTCCCACACTGTGTTACTTCCCCTCTAATACACCAGAGCCATAATACATTTTATAGAGCCTCCCACACTGTGTTATTACCCCTCTAATACACCAGAGCCTACCATAATACAAGGTGTAGAGGTTCCCACACTGTGTTGTTTCCCCTCTAATAAACCAGAGCCATAATACATGTCATAGACGTTCCCACACGGTGTTATTTCCCCTCTAAAACACCATAGTCATAATACATGTTATAGAGGTTCCCACACTGTGTTATTTCCCCTCAAATACACCAGAGCCTACCATAATACATGATATAGAGGCTCCCACACGGTGTTATTTCTCCTGTAATACACCAGAGTCTTAATACATGTTTTTGAGCTTCCCACACTGTGTTATTTCCCCGCAAATACACCAGAGCCTACCATAATACATGTTATAGAGGTTCCCCACACTGTTTTATTTCCCCTCTAATACACCACAGCCATAATACATGGTGTAGAGGTTCCCACACTGTGTTATTTCCCCTCTAATACACCAGAGCCATAATACATGTTATAGAGGTTCCCACACTGTGTTATTTCCCCTCTAATACACCTGACCCTACCATTATACATGTTATATAGGCTCCCACACTGTGCTATTTCCCCTCTAATACACCATAATACATGGCGTAGAGGTTCCCACACTGTGTTGTTTCCCCTCTAATACACCAGAGCCATAATACATGTCATAGAGGTTCCCACACTGTGTTACTTCCCCTCTAATACACCAGAGCCTACCATAATACATGGTGTAGAGGTTCCCACACTGTGTTGTTTCCCCTCTAATACACCAGAGCCATAATACATGTCATAGACGTTCCCACACTGTGTTATTTCCCCTCGAATACATCAGAGCCATAATACATGTTATAGAGGTTCCCACACTGTGTTATTTCCCCTCAAATACACCAGAGCCTACCATAATACATGTTATAGAGGCTCCCACACGGTGTTATTTCTCCTGTAATACACCAGAGTCATAATACATGTTTTTGAGCTTCCCACACTGTGTTATTTCCCCGCAAATACACCAGAGCCTACCATAATACATGTTATAGAGGTTCCCCACACTGTTTTATTTCCCCTCTAATACATCAGAGCCATAATACATTTTTTAGAGGTTCCCACACTGTGTTATTTCCCCTCTAATACACCAGAGCCATAATACATGTCATAGAGGTTCCCACACTGTGTTACTTCCCCTCTAATACACCAGATCCATAATACATGGTGTAGAGGATCCCACACTGTATTATTTCCCCTCTCATACACCAGAGCCATAATACATGTTATAGAGGTTCCCACACTGTGTTATTTCCCCTCTAATACACCAGATCCTACCATAAAACATGGTGTAGAGGTTCCCACACTGTGTTATTTCCCCTCTAATACACCAGAGCCATAATACTAGTCATAGAGGTTCCCACACTGTGTTACTTCCCCTCTAATACACCAGATCCATAATACATGGTGTAGAGGATCCCACACTGTATTATTTCCCCTCTCATACACCAGATCCATAATACATGGTGTAGAGGATCCCACACAGTATTATTTCCCCTCTCATACACCAGAGCCATAATACATGTTATAGAGGTTCCCACACTGTGTTATTTCCCTTCTAATACACCAGTTCCATAATACATGTTATAGAGGTTCCCACACTGTGTTATTTCCCAACTAACACACCAGAGCCATAATACATTTTATAGAGCTTTCCACACTGTGTTACTTCCCCTCTAATACACCAGATCCTACCATAATACATAGTGTAGAGGTTCCCACACTGTGTTATTTCCCCTCTAATACACCAGAGCCATAATACATGTTATAGAGGCTCCCACACTGTGTTGTTTCCCCTCTAATACACCAGAGCCATAATACATGTTATATAATTTCCCCACACTGTGTTATTTCCCCTCTAATACACCAGAGCCATAATACATGTTATAGAGGCTCCCACACTGTGTTGTTTCCCCTCTAATACACCAGAGCCATAATACATGTTATAGAGGTTCCCACACTGTGTTATTTCCCTTCTAATACACCAGAGCCATAATACATGTTATAGAGGTTCCCACACTGTGTTATTTCCCCTCTAATACACCAGAGCCTACAATAATAGATGGTGTAGAGGTTCCCACACTGTGTTGTTTCCCCTCTAATAAACCAGAGCCATAATATATGTTATAGAGGTTCCCACATTGTGTTACTTCCCCTCTAATACACCAGATCCTACCATAAAACATGGCGTAGAGGTTCCCACAGTATGTTATTTCCCCTCTAATACACCAGAGCCTACCATAATACATAGTGTAGAGGTTCCCACACTGTGTTATTTCCCCTCTAATACATCAGAGCCATAATACATGTTATAGAGGTTCCCACACTGTGTTATTTCCCCTCAAATACACCAGAGCCTACCATAATACATGTTATAGAGGCTCCCACACTGTGTTGTTTCCCCTCTAATACACCAGAGCCATAATACATGTTATATAATTTCCCCACACTGTGTTATTTCCCCTCTAATACACCAGAGCCATAATACATGTTATAGAGGCTCCCACACTGTGTTGTTTCCCCTCTAATACACCAGAGCCATAATACATGTCATAGACGTTCCCACACGGTGTTATTTCCCCTCTAAAACACCATAGTCATAATACATGTTATAGAGGTTCCCACACTGTGTTATTTCCCCTCTAATACACCAGAGCCTACAATAATAGATGGTGTAGAGGTTCCCACACTGTGTTGTTTCCCCTCTAATAAACCAGAGCCATAATATATGTTATAGAGGTTCCCACATTGTGTTACTTCCCCTCTAATACACCAGATCCTACCATAAAACATGGCGTAGAGGTTCCCACAGTATGTTATTTCCCCTCTAATACACCAGAGCCTACCATAATACATAGTGTAGAGGTTCCCACACTGTGTTATTTCCCTTCTAATACACCAGAGCCATAATACATGTTATAGAGGTTCCCTCACTGTGTTATTTCCCCTCTAATACACCTGAACCTACCATAATACATGTTATAGAGGCTCCCACACTGTGTTATTTCCCCTGTAATACACCAGGGCCATAATACATGGTGTAGAGTTTCCCACAGTGTGTTATTTCCCCTCTAATACACCAAAGCCATAATACATGTTATAGAGGTTCCAACACTGTGTTATTTCCCCTCTAATACAACAGAGCCTACCATAAAACACGGTGTAGAGGTTCCCACAGTGTGTCATTTCCCCTTTAATACACCACAGCCATAATACATGGTGTAGAGGTTCCCACACTGTGTTATTTCCCCTCTAATACACCTGGACCAACCATAATACATGTTATATAGGCTCCCACACTGTGTTATTTCCCCTCTAATACACCATAATACATGGTGTAGAGGTTCCCACACTGTGTTACTTCCCCTCTAATACACCAGAGCCATAATACATTTTATAGAGCCTCCCACACTGTGTTATTACCCCTCTAATACACCAGAGCCTACCATAATACAAGGTGTAGAGGTTCCCACACTGTGTTGTTTCCCCTCTAATAAACCAGAGCCATAATACATGTCATAGACGTTCCCACACGGTGTTATTTCCCCTCTAAAACACCATAGTCATAATACATGTTATAGAGGTTCCCACACTGTGTTATTTCCCCTCAAATACACCAGAGCCTACCATAATACATGATATAGAGGCTCCCACACGGTGTTATTTCTCCTGTAATACACCAGAGTCTTAATACATGTTTTTGAGCTTCCCACACTGTGTTATTTCCCCGCAAATACACCAGAGCCTACCATAATACATGTTATAGAGGTTCCCACACTGTGTTATTTCCCCTCTAATACACCAGAGCCTACAATAATAGATGGTGTAGAGGTTCCCACACTGTGTTGTTTCCCCTCTAATAAACCAGAGCCATAATATATGTTATAGAGGTTCCCACATTGTGTTACTTCCCCTCTAATACACCAGATCCTACCATAAAACATGGCGTAGAGGTTCCCACAGTATGTTATTTCCCCTCTAATACACCAGAGCCTACCATAATACATAGTGTAGAGGTTCCCACACTGTGTTATTTCCCCTCTAATACATCAGAGCCATAATACATGTTATAGAGGTTCCCACACTGTGTTATTTCCCCTCAAATACACCAGAGCCTACCATAATACATGTTATAGAGGCTCCCACACTGTGTTGTTTCCCCTCTAATACACCAGAGCCATAATACATGTTATATAATTTCCCCACACTGTGTTATTTCCCCTCTAATACACCAGAGCCATAATACATGTTATAGAGGCTCCCACACTGTGTTGTTTCCCCTCTAATACACCAGAGCCATAATACATGTCATAGACGTTCCCACACGGTGTTATTTCCCCTCTAAAACACCATAGTCATAATACATGTTATAGAGGTTCCCACACTGTGTTATTTCCCCTCTAATACACCAGAGCCTACAATAATAGATGGTGTAGAGGTTCCCACACTGTGTTGTTTCCCCTCTAATAAACCAGAGCCATAATATATGTTATAGAGGTTCCCACATTGTGTTACTTCCCCTCTAATACACCAGATCCTACCATAAAACATGGCGTAGAGGTTCCCACAGTATGTTATTTCCCCTCTAATACACCAGAGCCTACCATAATACATAGTGTAGAGGTTCCCACACTGTGTTATTTCCCTTCTAATACACCAGAGCCATAATACATGTTATAGAGGTTCCCTCACTGTGTTATTTCCCCTCTAATACACCTGAACCTACCATAATACATGTTATAGAGGCTCCCACACTGTGTTATTTCCCCTGTAATACACCAGGGCCATAATACATGGTGTAGAGTTTCCCACAGTGTGTTATTTCCCCTCTAATACACCAAAGCCATTATACATGTTATAGAGGTTCCAACACTGTGTTATTTCCCCTCTAATACAACAGAGCCTACCATAAAACACGGTGTAGAGGTTCCCACAGTGTGTCATTTCCCCTTTAATACACCACAGCCATAATACATGGTGTAGAGGTTCCCACACTGTGTTATTTCCCCTCTAATACACCTGGACCAACCATAATACATGTTATATAGGCTCCCACACTGTGTTATTTCCCCTCTAATACACCATAATACATGGTGTAGAGGTTCCCACACTGTGTTACTTCCCCTCTAATACACCAGAGCCATAATACATTTTATAGAGCCTCCCACACTGTGTTATTACCCCTCTAATACACCAGAGCCTACCATAATACAAGGTGTAGAGGTTCCCACACTGTGTTGTTTCCCCTCTAATAAACCAGAGCCATAATACATGTCATAGACGTTCCCACACGGTGTTATTTCCCCTCTAAAACACCATAGTCATAATACATGTTATAGAGGTTCCCACACTGTGTTATTTCCCCTCAAATACACCAGAGCCTACCATAATACATGATATAGAGGCTCCCACACGGTGTTATTTCTCCTGTAATACACCAGAGTCTTAATACATGTTTTTGAGCTTCCCACACTGTGTTATTTCCCCGCAAATACACCAGAGCCTACCATAATACATGTTATAGAGGTTCCCCACACTGTTTTATTTCCCCTCTAATACACCACAGCCATAATACATGGTGTAGAGGTTCCCACACTGTGTTATTTCCCCTCTAATACACCAGAGCCATAATACATGTTATAGAGGTTCCCACACTGTGTTATTTCCCCTCTAATACACCTGACCCTACCATTATACATGTTATATAGGCTCCCACACTGTGCTATTTCCCCTCTAATACACCATAATACATGGCGTAGAGGTTCCCACACTGTGTTGTTTCCCCTCTAATACACCAGAGCCATAATACATGTCATAGAGGTTCCCACACTGTGTTACTTCCCCTCTAATACACCAGAGCCATAATACATTTTATAGAGCCTCCCACACTGTGTTATTACCCCTCTAATACACCAGAGCCTACCATAATACATGGTGTAGAGGTTCCCACACTGTGTTGTTTCCCCTCTAATACACCAGAGCCATAATACATGTCATAGACGTTCCCACACTGTGTTATTTCCCCTCGAATACATCAGAGCCATAATACATGTTATAGAGGTTCCCACACTGTGTTATTTCCCCTCAAATACACCAGAGCCTACCATAATACATGTTATAGAGGCTCCCACACGGTGTTATTTCTCCTGTAATACACCAGAGTCATAATACATGTTTTTGA
Source organism: Oncorhynchus kisutch (assembly GCF_002021735.2). NCBI lineage: Eukaryota > Metazoa > Chordata > Actinopteri > Salmoniformes > Salmonidae > Oncorhynchus > Oncorhynchus kisutch. The sequence goes on from NW_022264583.1 coordinate 12,552, forward strand.
GCTTCCCACACTGTGTTATTTCCCCGCAAATACACCAGAGCCTACCATAATACATGTTATAGAGGTTCCCCACACTGTTTTATTTCCCCTCTAATACATCAGAGCCATAATACATTTTTTAGAGGTTCCCACACTGTGTTATTTCCCCTCTAATACACCAGAGCCATAATACATGTCATAGAGGTTCCCACACTGTGTTACTTCCCCTCTAATACACCAGATCCATAATACATGGTGTAGAGGATCCCACACTGTATTATTTCCCCTCTCATACACCAGAGCCATAATACATGTTATAGAGGTTCCCACACTGTGTTATTTCCCCTCTAATACACCAGATCCTACCATAAAACATGGTGTAGAGGTTCCCACACTGTGTTATTTCCCCTCTAATACACCAGAGCCATAATACTAGTCATAGAGGTTCCCACACTGTGTTACTTCCCCTCTAATACACCAGATCCATAATACATGGTGTAGAGGATCCCACACTGTATTATTTCCCCTCTCATACACCAGATCCATAATACATGGTGTAGAGGATCCCACACAGTATTATTTCCCCTCTCATACACCAGAGCCATAATACATGTTATAGAGGTTCCCACACTGTGTTATTTCCCTTCTAATACACCAGTTCCATAATACATGTTATAGAGGTTCCCACACTGTGTTATTTCCCAACTAACACACCAGAGCCATAATACATTTTATAGAGCTTTCCACACTGTGTTACTTCCCCTCTAATACACCAGATCCTACCATAATACATAGTGTAGAGGTTCCCACACTGTGTTATTTCCCCTCTAATACACCAGAGCCATAATACATGTTATAGAGGCTCCCACACTGTGTTGTTTCCCCTCTAATACACCAGAGCCATAATACATGTTATATAATTTCCCCACACTGTGTTATTTCCCCTCTAATACACCAGAGCCATAATACATGTTATAGAGGCTCCCACACTGTGTTGTTTCCCCTCTAATACACCAGAGCCATAATACATGTTATAGAGGTTCCCACACTGTGTTATTTCCCTTCTAATACACCAGAGCCATAATACATGTTATAGAGGTTCCCACACTGTGTTATTTCCCCTCTAATACACCAGAGCCTACAATAATAGATGGTGTAGAGGTTCCCACACTGTGTTGTTTCCCCTCTAATAAACCAGAGCCATAATATATGTTATAGAGGTTCCCACATTGTGTTACTTCCCCTCTAATACACCAGATCCTACCATAAAACATGGCGTAGAGGTTCCCACAGTATGTTATTTCCCCTCTAATACACCAGAGCCTACCATAATACATAGTGTAGAGGTTCCCACACTGTGTTATTTCCCTTCTAATACACCAGAGCCATAATACATGTTATAGAGGTTCCCTCACTGTGTTATTTCCCCTCTAATACACCTGAACCTACCATAATACATGTTATAGAGGCTCCCACACTGTGTTATTTCCCCTGTAATACACCAGGGCCATAATACATGGTGTAGAGTTTCCCACAGTGTGTTATTTCCCCTCTAATACACCAAAGCCATAATACATGTTATAGAGGTTCCAACACTGTGTTATTTCCCCTCTAATACAACAGAGCCTACCATAAAACACGGTGTAGAGGTTCCCACAGTGTGTCATTTCCCCTTTAATACACCACAGCCATAATACATGGTGTAGAGGTTCCCACACTGTGTTATTTCCCCTCTAATACACCACAGCCATAATACATGGTGTAGAGGTTCCCACACTGTGTTATTTCCCCTCTAATACACCTGGACCAACCATAATACATGTTATATAGGCTCCCACACTGTGTTATTTCCCCTCTAATACACCATAATACATGGTGTAGAGGTTCCCACACTGTGTTACTTCCCCTCTAATACACCAGAGCCATAATACATTTTATAGAGCCTCCCACACTGTGTTATTACCCCTCTAATACACCAGAGCCTACCATAATACATGGTGTAGAGGTTCCCACACTGTGTTGTTTCCCCTCTAATAAACCAGAGCCATAATACATGTCATAGACGTTCCCACACGGTGTTATTTCCCCTCTAAAACACCATAGTCATAATACATGTTATAGAGGTTCCCACACTGTGTTATTTCCCCTCAAATACACCAGAGCCTACCATAATACATGATATAGAGGCTCCCACACGGTGTTATTTCTCCTGTAATACACCAGAGTCTTAATACATGTTTTTGAGCTTCCCACACTGTGTTATTTCCCCGCAAATACACCAGAGCCTACCATAATACATGTTATAGAGGTTCCCCACACTGTTTTATATTCCCTCTAATACACCACAGCCATAATACATGGTGTAGAGGTTCCCACACTGTGTTATTTCCCCTCTAATACACCAGAGCCATAATACATGTTATAGAGGTTCCCACACTGTGTTATTTCCCCTCTAATACACCTGACCCTACCATTATACATGTTATATAGGCTCCCACACTGTGCTATTTCCCCTCTAATACACCATAATACATGGTGTAGAGGTTCCCACACTGTGTTGTTTCCCCTCTAATACACCAGAGCCATAATACATGTCATAGAGGTTCCCACACTGTGTTACTTCCCCTCTAATACACCAGAGCCATAATACATTTTATAGAGCCTCCCACACTGTGTTATTACCCCTCTAATACACCAGAGCCTACCATAATACATGGTGTAGAGGTTCCCACACTGTGTTGTTTCCCCTCTAATACACCAGAGCCATAATACATGTCATAGACGTTCCCACACTGTGTTATTTCCCCTCTAATACATCAGAGCCATAATACATGTTATAGAGGTTCCCACACTGTGTTATTTCCCCTCAAATACACCAGAGCCTACCATAATACATGTTATAGAGGCTCCCACACGGTGTTATTTCTCCTGTAATACACCAGAGTCATAATACATGTTTTTGAGCTTCCCACACTGTGTTATTTCCCCGCAAATACACCAGAGCCATAATACATTTTTTAGAGGTTCCCACACTGTGTTATTTCCACTCTAATACACCAGAACCATAATACATGTCATAGAGGTTCCCACACTGTGTTACTTCCCCTCTAATACACCAGATCCATAATACATGGTGTAGAGGATCCCACACTGTATTATTTCCCCTCTCATACACCAGAGCCATAATACATGTTATAGAGGTTCCCACACTGTGTTATTTCCCCTCTAATACACCAGATCCTACCATAAAACATGGTGTAGAGGTTCCCACACTGTGTTATTTCCCCTCTAATACACCAGAGCCATAATACTAGTCATAGAGGTTCCCACACTGTGTTACTTCCCCTCTAATACACCAGATCCATAATACATGGTGTAGAGGATCCCACACTGTATTATTTCCCCTCTCATACACCAGATCCATAATACATGGTGTAGAGGATCCCACACAGTATTATTTCCCCTCTCATACACCAGAGCCATAATACATGTTATAGAGGTTCCCACACTGTGTTATTTCCCTTCTAATACACCAGTTCCATAATACATGTTATAGAGGTTCCCACACTGTGTTATTTCCCAACTAACACACCAGAGCCATAATACATTTTATAGAGCTTTCCACACTGTGTTACTTCCCCTCTAATACACCAGATCCTACCATAATACATAGTGTAGAGGTTCCCACACTGTGTTATTTCCCCTCTAATACACCAGAGCCATAATACATGTTATAGAGGCTCCCACACTGTGTTGTTTCCCCTCTAATACACCAGAGCCATAATACATGTTATATAATTTCCCCACACTGTGATATTTCCCCTCTAATACACCAGAGCCATAATACATGTTATAGAGGCTCCCACACTGTGTTGTTTCCCCTCTAATACACCAGAGCCATAATACATGTTATAGAGGTTCCCACACTGTGTTATTTCCCTTCTAATACACCAGAGCCATAATACATGTTATAGAGGTTCCCACACTGTGTTATTTCCCCTCTAATACACCAGAGCCTACAATAATAGATGGTGTAGAGGTTCCCACACTGTGTTGTTTCCCCTCTAATAAACCAGAGCCATAATATATGTTATAGAGGTTCCCACATTGTGTTACTTCCCCTCTAATACACCAGATCCTACCATAAAACATGGCGTAGAGGTTCCCACAGTATGTTATTTCCCCTCTAATACACCAGAGCCTACCATAATACATAGTGTAGAGGTTCCCACACTGTGTTATTTCCCTTCTAATACACCAGAGCCATAATACATGTTATAGAGGTTCCCTCACTGTGTTATTTCCCCTCTAATACACCTGAACCTACCATAATACATGTTATAGAGGCTCCCACACTGTGTTATTTCCCCTGTAATACACCAGGGCCATAATACATGGTGTAGAGTTTCCCACAGTGTGTTATTTCCCCTCTAATACACCAAAGCCATAATACATGTTATAGAGGTTCCAACACTGTGTTATTTCCCCTCTAATACAACAGAGCCTACCATAAAACACGGTGTAGAGGTTCCCACAGTGTGTCATTTCCCCTTTAATACACCACAGCCATAATACATGGTGTAGAGGTTCCCACACTGTGTTATTTCCCCTCTAATACACCACAGCCATAATACATGGTGTAGAGGTTCCCACACTGTGTTATTTCCCCTCTAATACACCTGGACCAACCATAATACATGTTATATAGGCTCCCACACTGTGTTATTTCCCCTCTAATACACCATAATACATGGTGTAGAGGTTCCCACACTGTGTTACTTCCCCTCTAATACACCAGAGCCATAATACATTTTATAGAGCCTCCCACACTGTGTTATTACCCCTCTAATACACCAGAGCCTACCATAATACATGGTGTAGAGGTTCCCACACTGTGTTGTTTCCCCTCTAATAAACCAGAGCCATAATACATGTCATAGACGTTCCCACACGGTGTTATTTCCCCTCTAAAACACCATAGTCATAATACATGTTATAGAGGTTCCCACACTGTGTTATTTCCCCTCAAATACACCAGAGCCTACCATAATACATGATATAGAGGCTCCCACACGGTGTTATTTCTCCTGTAATACACCAGAGTCTTAATACATGTTTTTGAGCTTCCCACACTGTGTTATTTCCCCGCAAATACACCAGAGCCTACCATAATACATGTTATAGAGGTTTCCCACACTGTTTTATATTCCCTCTAATACACCACAGCCATAATACATGGTGTAGAGGTTCCCACACTGTGTTATTTCCCCTCTAATACACCAGAGCCATAATACATGTTATAGAGGTTCCCACATTGTGTTACTTCCCCTCTAATACACCAGATCCTACCATAAAACATGGCGTAGAGGTTCCCACAGTATGTTATTTCCCCTCTAATACACCAGAGCCATAATACATGTTATAGAGGTTCCCACACTGTGTTATTTCCCCTCTAATACACCTGACCCTACCATTATACATGTTATATAGGCTCCCACACTGTGCTATTTCCCCTCTAATACACCATAATACATGGTGTAGAGGTTCCCACACTGTGTTGTTTCCCCTCTAATACACCAGAGCCATAATACATGTCATAGAGGTTCCCACACTGTGTTACTTCCCCTCTAATACACCAGAGCCATAATACATTTTATAGAGCCTCCCACACTGTGTTATTACCCCTCTAATACACCAGAGCCTACCATAATACATGGTGTAGAGGTTCCCACACTGTGTTGTTTCCCCTCTAATACACCAGAGCCATAATACATGTCATAGACGTTCCCACACTGTGTTATTTCCCCTCTAATACATCAGAGCCATAATACATGTTATAGAGGTTCCCACACTGTGTTATTTCCCCTCAAATACACCAGAGCCTACCATAATACATGTTATAGAGGCTCCCACACGGTGTTATTTCTCCTGTAATACACCAGAGTCATAATACATGTTTTTGAGCTTCCCACACTGTGTTATTTCCCCGCAAATACACCAGAGCCATAATACATTTTTTAGAGGTTCCCACACTGTGTTATTTCCACTCTAATACACCAGAACCATAATACATGTCATAGAGGTTCCCACACTGTGTTACTTCCCCTCTAATACACCAGATCCATAATACATGGTGTAGAGGATCCCACACTGTATTATTTCCCCTCTCATACACCAGAGCCATAATACATGTTATAGAGGTTCCCACACTGTGTTATTTCCCCTCTAATACACCAGATCCTACCATAAAACATGGTGTAGAGGTTCCCACAGTATGTTATTTCCCCTTTAATACAGCAGAGCCTACCATAATACATAGTGTAGAGGTTCCCACACTGTGTAATTTCCCCTCTAATACACCAGAGCCTACCATAATACATGTTATAGAGGTTCCCACACTGTGTTATTTCCCCTCTAATACACCAGAGCCATAATACATGGTGTAGAGGTTCCCACGCTGTGTTATTTCCCCTCTAATACACCAGAGCCATAATACATGTTATAGAGTTTCCCCACACGGTGTTATTTCCCCTCTAATACACCAGAGCCATAATAGATGTTATGGAGGTTCCCACACAGTGTTATTTCCCATCTAATGCACCAGAACCATAATACATGTTATAGAGGTTCCCACACGGTGTTATTTCCCCTCTAAAACACCATAGTCATAATACACGTTATAGAGGTTCCCACACTGTGTTATTTTCCCTCAAATACACCAGAGCCTACCATAATACATGTTATAGAGGTTCCCCACACTGTGTTATTTCCCCTCTAATACACCAGAGCCATAATACATGTTATAGAGGTTCCCACACTGTGTTATTTACCATATAATACACAAGAGCCATAATACATGGTGTCGAGGTTCCCACACTGTGTTATTTCCCCTCTAATACACCTGATTCTACCATAATACATGTCATAGAGGTTCCCACACGGTGTTATTTCCCCTCTAAAACACCATAGTCATAATACATGTTATAGAGGTTCCCACACTGTGTTATTTTCCCTCAAATACACCAGAGCCTACCATAATACATGTTATAGAGGCTCCCACACTGTGTTATTTCCCCTGTAATACACCAGAGTCATAATACATGTTATAGAGGTTCCCACACTGTGTTATTTCCCTTCTAATACACCAGAGCCATAATACATGTTATAGAGGTTCCCACACTGTGTTATTTCCCAACTAACACACCAGAGCCTACCATAATACATGTTATAGAGGTTCCCCACACCGTGTTATTTCCCCTCTAATACACCACAGCCATAATACGTGTTATAGAGGTTCCCACACTGTGTTATTTCCACTCTAATACACCAGAACCATAATACATGTCATAGAGGTTCCCACACTGTGTTACTTCCCCTCTAATACACCAGATCCATAATACATGGTGTAGAGGATCCCACACTGTATTATTTCCCCTCTCATACACCAGAGCCATAATACATGTTATAGAGGTTCCCACACTGTGTTATTTCCCCTCTAATACACCAGATCCTACCATAAAACATGGTGTAGAGGTTCCCACAGTATGTTATTTCCCCTTTAATACAGCAGAGCCTACCATAATACATAGTGTAGAGGTTCCCACACTGTGTAATTTCCCCTCTAATACACCAGAGCCTACCATAATACATGTTATAGAGGTTCCCACACTGTGTTATTTCCCCTCTAATACACCAGAGCCATAATACATGGTGTAGAGGTTCCCACGCTGTGTTATTTCCCCTCTAATACACCAGAGCCATAATACATGTTATAGAGTTTCCCCACACGGTGTTATTTCCCCTCTAATACACCAGAGCCATAATAGATGTTATGGAGGTTCCCACACAGTGTTATTTCCCATCTAATGCACCAGAACCATAATACATGTTATAGAGGCTCCCACGCGGTGTTATTTCTCCTGTAATACACCAGAGTCATAATACATGTTTTTGAGCTTCCCACACTGTGTTATTTCCCCTCTAATACACCTGACCCTACCATAATACATGTTATAGAGGCTCCCACACTGTTTTGTTTCCCCTCTAATACACCAGAGCCATAATACATGTAATAGAGGTTCCCACACTGTGTTACTTCCCCTCTAATACACCAGATCCTACCATAAAACATGGTGTAGATATTCCCACAGTATGTTATTTCCCCTTTAATACAGCAGAGCCTACCATAATACATAGTGTAGAGGTTCCCACACTGTGTTATTTCCCCTCTAATACACCAGAGCCTACCATAATACATGTTATAGAGGTTCCCACACTGTGTTATTTCCCCTCTAATACACCAGAGCCATAATACATGGTGTAGAGGTTCCCACACGGTGTTATTTGCCCTATAATACACTAGAGCCATAAAACATGGTGTCGAGGTTCGCACACTGTGTTATGTCCCCTCTAATACACCAGAGCCATAATACATGTTATAGAGCTCTGGTGTGTCATCATTATCGCTCTGGTGTATTATTGGGGAAATAACACAATGTGGGAACATCTATAACATGTATTATGCCTTGGGTGTATTAGAGGGGAATAACACAGTGTGGAACCTCTATAACATGTATTATGGCTCTGGTGTATTATTGGGGAAATAACACAGTGTGGGAACATCTATAACATGTATTATGCTCTGGTGTATTAGAGGGGAAATAACACAGTGTCGGAACCTCTATAACATGTATTATGGCTCTGGTGTACTAGAGGGGAAATAACACAGTGTGGGAACCTCTACACCATGTATTATTGCTCTGGTGTATTAGAGGGGAAATGACATGCGTCCAGAAAGAAGAGAGGAGGTCTGAAGCACTGAAACGACTAGAAACAGATGTGGTCTGGAAAGGGATTTGGACATTTCAAATTTCGCACATTTCAAAAACTGCCTGCAAATTCCAAATTCAGATGCACAAAATGTGTTAAAAAAAAGGAAGAATATGCTCTGTTTAGACTTAGAACCAGTTTAATGAGGGAGGTAAGAAGACAGGCAGGCTCCTAGCAAGACAACTAAAAATGCAGAACACTTGGAACCTAATTCCAGCCATTGAGAAGGACACTAAGATGGTGACCTCCTCCAAATAGATTGACAGTGTGTTTTAATGTTATTATGAAGATTTATATACATCCTCCTGTTCAGCCCCATAGATATGGACACTTCTTTGTCTGATATAGAATTACCTAGATGATCAGATAGCCAGGTAGAGGACCTGGACTGGACTATAACAGAAGAGGAGTTTAGAGACACCATTTTATCTATGAAAGCAGGGAAATCACCTGGTCTGGACGGCCTTCCTGTAGAATATTATAAAAGTATATTGACATTCTTGTACCTGTGTCATGATGGGTCGAAGATGGAAGACTGGTTTGCCCAGCAGAGATCGCCCTCGTCCCTTGTAGAATCTGCCTGGTCGTAGTGTCATAGAACGGATACAGTGCCTTGCGAAAGTATTCGGCCCCCTTGAACTTTGCGACCTTTTGCCACATTTCAGGCTTCAAACATAAAGATATAAAACTGTATTTTTTTGTGAAGAATCAACAACAAGTGGGACACAATCATGAAGTGGAACGACATTTATTGGATATTTGAAACTTTTTTAACAAATCAAAAACTGAAAAATTGGGCGTGCAAAATTATTCAGCCCCCTTAAGTTAATACTTTGTAGCGCCACCTTTTGCTGCGATTACAGCTGTATGTCGCTTGGGGTATGTCTCTATCAGTTTTGCACATCGAGAGACTGAATTTTTTTCCCATTCCTCCTTGCAAAACAGCTCGAGCTCAGTGAGGTTGGATAGAGAGCATTTGTGAACAGCAGTTTTCAGTTCTTTCCACAGATTCTCGATTGGATTCAGGTCTGGACTTTGACTTGGCCATTCTAACACCTGGATATGTTTATTTTTGAACCATTCCATTGTAGATTTGCTTTATGTTTTGGATCATTGTCTTGTCGGAAGACAAATCTCCGTCCCAGTCTCAGGTCTTTTGCAGACTCCATCAGGTTTTCTTCCAGAATGGTCCTGTATTTGGCTCCATCCATCTTCCCATCAATTTTAACCATCTTCCCTGTCCCTGCTGAAGAAAAGCAGGCCCAAACCATGATGCTGCCACCACCATGTTTGACAGTGGGGATGGTGTGTTCAGGGTGATGAGCTGTGTTGCTTTTACGCCAAACATAACGTTTTGCATTGTTGCCAAAAAGTTCAATTTTGGTTTCATCTGACCAGAGCACCTTCTTCCACATGTTTGGTGTGTCTCCCAGGTGGCTTGTGGCAAACTTTAAACTACACTTTTTATGGATCTCTTTAAGAAATGGCTTTCTTCTTGCCACTCTTCCATAAAGGCCAGATTTGTGCAATATACGACTGATTGTCGTCCTATGGACAGAGTCTCCCACCTTAGCTGTAGATCTCTGCAGTTCATCCAGAGTGATCATGGGCCTCTTGGCTGCACCTCTGATCAGTCTTCTCCTTGTATGAGCTGAAAGTTTAGAGGGACGGACAGGTCTTGGTAGATTTGCAGTGGTCTGATACTCCTTCCATTTCAATATTATCGCTTGCACAGTGCTCCTTGGGATGTTTAAAGCTTGGGAAATCTTTTTGTATCCAAATCCGGCTTTAAACTTCTTCACAACAGTATCTCGGACCTGCCTGGTGTGTTCCTTGTTCTTCATGATGCTCTCTGCGCTTTTAACGGACCTCTGAGACTATCACAGTGCAGGTGCATTTATACGGAGACTTGATTACACACAGGTGGATTGTATTTATCATCATTAGTCATTTAGGTCACCATTGGATCATTCAGAGATCCTCACTGAACTTCTGGAGAGAGTTTTGCTGCACTGAAAGTAAAGGGGCAGAATAATTTTGCACGCCCAATTTTTCAGTTTTTGATTTGTTAAAAGAGTTTGAAATATCCAATAAATGTCATTCCACTTCATGATTGTGTCCCACTTGTTGTTGATTCTTCACAAAAAATAGTTTTATATCTTTACGTTTGAAGCCTGAAATGTGGCAAAAGGTCGCAAAGTTCAAGGGGCCGAATACTTTCGCAAGGCACTGTATGTTGTACCCTGTCGTTCTCAGGAGATTGTCCTGTCCTTTCCTAGGCCACGTATGTTTACGCTGCAGCTGATAACTCGACGTCTAGGATGTATCACTTCTTCTTCAGTGAATAAGAGTTCAAAAGTTCTTACCAAGTTGCCTCAACTCAGCTCGTACTATATTCTAGCTGGTGTAGTCGAAATTCATCCTTCCAGCGTGGTGATCGTCACCTCCAGGGTTGAAATTAGTCCTTTTAAATGTATGGACACCTCATCTGGAACATGAGGTTGATTCCGTCAATGGACTTTTGTAGTGGGGAGAGAAGGGCGTGTTTCATAGTTCTCAACCAATGTCTGTTCACTTGGGCGTGGCCACTGATTGAGCCCAGTTTACTTATTGAAAATAATTCTCTCATTTAGAAGCTAAAATTACATTTCATATTTAAACATTTAAATTGCACAAGAATTCCATGTGAGTCTGATTAGAATTCCAAAGATCATACGTCACGCTGATAGCATGATGCTGATAGCATCGCCTGAAAGACGCACATCACCATCTGTTGACTGGAGTGGGGTAAATCAGATACATGTTTATTTTTATTTCCATTAAATAATAATATAATAGTCAGACAACTGCAGATTTGTAATATGTATGAATTTAAAACCTACTTCTACATTCTACCAACCCATCCTGATATGATGCAAGTCAAAAACAAAAACAATAACGGGTGTCCTGATGCCAACACACCTACGCATGTCAAGGAGCAAAATACAAAATATAAGACGTCTTGGCTTAGCCATATAAAAGATCTAACAAATAATTTTTGACGCATCTGAGGACCATGCCTGTCCCACATAACAACTTAAAAATAACAACTTAAATGTCACTCTGGAAATAACGAGAACTTTTGTTTACATGGGTTTGGGATCTGACCTCATTGATCTGCCAGTAAGCTATTGTCTACATGGGTATTGGGATCTCAGCTAGTAGTATAATCCAGCGAAAGAGTCCTACCAGCTAGCAGAGTAATGACCTTGTCTGATAGCCATTCAACATGTCTTGAGCCTGTTCATCCGCAGAGAAAAGTTGCTTTTTCCCCCGCCAACGTTACACTAGGTACATGGGCCACATAAATAATTACGGTCCAGCACATTGTCCTAGGAAGGTACTGTTCGTAAGCGTCATCGTAAATAAAAATGTGTTCTTAACTGACAATTTAAATAAAGGTAAACATATATATATATTTCTTTAAGAGAATATGTTCCATCATCCATTGGAACTGGGCAGTCAGCTGCTGCAATACAGTATGAGTTGAGATGGTGAACTGATGTTGAACTGGGCAGTCAGCCTGCTGCTGCTCCATACAGTATGAGGTCGGAGGGTAAACTGATGTTGAACTGGGCAGTCAGCTGCTGCTGCTCCAATGCAGTATGAGGTGAGACGGTGAACTGACGTTGAACTGGGAAGTCAGCTGCTGCTGCTCCAATACAGTATATATTTTTTTACCTTTATTTAACTAGGCAAGTCAGTTATGAACAAATTCTTATTTTCAATGACGGCCTAGGAACAGTGGGTTAACTGCCTGTTCAGGGGCAGAATGACAGATTTGAGGTGAGACAGTGAACTGACGTTGAACCGGCCAGTCAGCTGCTGCTGCTCCAATACAGTATGAGGTGAGACGGTGAACTGATGTTGATCTGGGCAGTCAGCAGCAGCAGCTGACTGCCCAGATCAACATCAGTTCACCGTCTCACCTCATACTGTATTGGAGCAGCAGCAGCTGACTGGCCGGTTCAACGTCAGTGAGGTGAGACGGTGAACTGACGTTGAACTGGGCAGTCAGTCTTTCATTCTGTACTGAATCTGGTCTATCATGTGTCTGGTATGTGTACGTGTGTGGAGAAAGAGACACAGACTAACTGTGAATTGGTCGTCTTGTTCTGTAGCAACAGCTGGTTATTCTAGTCTTCTAGTGAGGTGTAAAACAACAGGAAATCACTATCATCATTGATAGTTGGTATTCAGCAGTCATAAAGCCTTATTTACTTTAATGAACTACTAAAATTGTGATTTTGTCAGACAGCAGCTCTACACTTTATTGACTGACTGATCCATTCATCCTTCCATCCCTCCTTAGCCTTCCTCTCCTCTGAAGACCCAGTGAGGGTGGAGCTCAGTCAGAGAGCTGTTGAGGGACTGGTTAGGAACACTTCTACAGCCAGAGAGGTCACACATGGTTTAGATGGTAAATATTTATGTCCCCTGAGTGGTTCATCACGTCAGCATAAGGGAGTATGTTCCATCCATTTTTATTTACATTAGTGCAAATTGTCTACTGATTGATATTGGTGTAATTTCTCACCCCTTTTGGCTGTATGAAAGTTAATTCCACCCTCTCAGACACAAACATTTGTTATTATGAAGGTAATTTGTGTCAAATGTACTTTCCCCCACTCATTCACCCCGTATCTTTACATTGCTGATGCATATTTGGGGGCCTGACTGCATCCAGACGATGTCAAATGCCCATCCTGGTAGATCTGAACATAATGCAGTTGAGTGACCAGATGACAGAAGTCACATTTAGGTGCCAGGTGTAACGGAGGCCATAGATGCTCCATATCCATTACTTTGAGTGTTTTCTATAATATGACTAAATGTGTTGCAGGGGCAGTCAAGAAATGGAACAGCAAGGCCACAGAACATGACATAAGCAGAGCTGTGGGAGACCACCTCAAAGTGATTCTAAACTTCAATACCATGCACTATTTTGACATGTTGGGAGATATACATAATGTATACTGTTTTTCATACCAAGATATGTGTTGGTCAGTTATTGGGTTCATAGGTTTTGCAATATGTTCAAATCAAGCTATTTATAAAGCACATTTCAGACATGGATA
>NW_022264584.1:0-26484 GCF_002021735.2 Oncorhynchus kisutch
GTTTTAGCAAGTTGCAACATTGGAATGCCAGAAATAAGCACTTTTCCATAACAACTCTAACATGTTTGATGCACTCTGGATGTCCAATTTTTTGCTGTGCTGTGTCTAGGTAGATTATGAAACACTGTGGACTGTTTCACAAGGCAACATTGAAATGCAGAAATAAGCACTTTTCCATAAACAAAGCTCTAAATCATGTTTGATGCACTCTGGATGTTGCAATGTTTGTTGTGCTGTATCTTTTTTGAGATGTAAATGAAACACCGTGGATAGTTTTCAGCAGTTTGCAACATTGAAATGCAGAAATAAGCACTTTTCCATAAACAAGCTCTAAATCATGTTTGATGCACTCTGGATGTCCAATTTTTGCTGTGCTGTTCTAGTTGAGATAAAATGAACGCCGTGGACAGTTTTCAGCAAGTTGCAACATTGAAATGCAGAAATAAGCACTTTTCCATAAACAAGCTCTAAATCATGTTTGATGCACTCTGGATGTCCAATTTTGCTGTGCTGTTGTCTAGGTTGAGATGAAATGAACGCCGTGGATAGTTTGTCAGCAAGTTGCAACATTGAAATGCAGAAATAAGCACTTTTCCATAACAAGCTTCTAAATCATGTTTGAAGCACTCTGGATAAAAAAATGTTTTTGTTATGTTTATTCGAGATGTTATGAAACAACTGTAGACTGTTTTCAGCAAGTTACAACATTGAAATGCAGAAATAAGCACTTTTCCATAAACAAGCTCTAAATCATGTTTGATTGCACTCTGGATGTCCATTTTTGCTGTGCTGTGTCTAGGTTGAGATGAAAATGAACAGCCGTGGACAGTTTTCAGCAAGTTGCAACATTGAAATGCAGAAATAAGCACTTTTCCATAAACAAGCTCTAAATCATGTTTGAAGCACTCTGGATAAAAAATGTTTTTGTTATGTTTATTCGAGATGTTATGAAAACACGTAGACTGTTTTCAGCAAGTTACAACATTGAAATGCAGAAATAAGCACTTTTCCATAAACAAGCTCTAAATCATTTTGAAGCACTCTGGATAAAAAAATGTTTTTGTTATGTTTATTCGAGATGTTATGAAAACACTGTAGACTGTTTTCAGCAAGTTACACATTGAAATGCAAAAATAAGCACTTTTCCATAACAATCTCTAAATCAATGTTTGATGCACTCTGGATGTCCAATTTTTGCTGTGCTGTGTCTAGTTGAGATAAATGAACACCGTGGACAGTTTTCAGCAGTTGCAACATTGAAAATGCAGAAATAAGCACTTTTCCATAAACAAGCTCTAAATCATGTTTGATGCACTCTGGATGTTCCAATTTTTGCTGTGCTGTGTCTAGGTTGAGATTAAATGAACACCGTGGATAGTTGTCAGCTAGTTGCAACATGGAAAATGCAGAAATAAGCACTTTTCCATAAACAAGCTCTAAATCATGTTTGAAGCACTCTGGATAAAAAAATTTTTTGTTATGTTTATTCGAGATGTTTGAAACACTGTAGACTGTTTTCAGCAAGTTGCAACATTGAAATGCAGAAATAAGCACTTTTCCATAAACAAGCTCTAAATCATGTTTGAAGCACTCTGGATAAAAAAATGTTTTTGTTATGTTTATTCGAGATGTTATGAAAACACTGTAGACTGTTTTCAGCAAGTTACAACATTGAAATGCAGAAATAAGCACTTTTCCATAAACAAGCTCTAAATCATGTTTGATGCACTCTGGATGTCCAATTTTTGCTGTGCTGTGTCTAGGTTGAGATGAAATGAACACCGTGGACAGTTTTCAGCAAGTTGCAACATTGAAATGCAGAAATAAGCACTTTTCCATAAACAAGCTCTAAATCATGTTTGATGCACTCTGGATGTCCAATTTTTGCTGTGCTGTGTCTAGGTTGAGATGAAATGAACGCCGTGGATAGTTTTCAGCAAGTTGCAACATTGAAATGCAGAAATAAGCACTTTTCCATAAACAAGCTCTAAATCATGTTTGAAGCACTCTGGATAAAAAAATGTTTTGTTATGTTTATTCGAGATGTTATGAAAACACTGTAGACTGTTTTCAGCAAGTTACAACATTGAAATGCAGAAATAAGCACTTTTCCATAAACAAGCTCTAAATCAAGTTTGATGCACTCTGGATGTCCAATTTTTGCTGTGCTGTGTCTAGGTTGAGATGAAAATGAACCCGTGGACAGTTTTCAGCAAGTTGCAACATTGAAATGCAGAAAAAAGCACTTTTCCATAAACAAGCTCTAAATCATGTTTGATGCCTGACTCTTATACACATCTTGCTGTGCTGTGTCTAGTTGAGATGAAATGAACACCGTGGATAGTTTTCAGCAAGTTGCAACATTGAAATGCAGAATAAGCACTTTTCCATAAACAAGCTCTAAATCATGTTTGATGCACTCTGGATGTCCAATTTTTGCTGTGCTGTGTCTAGGTTGAGATGAAATGAACTCCGTGGACAGTTTTCAGCAAGTTGCAACATTGAAATGCAGAAATAAGCACTTTTCCATAAACAAGCTCTAAATCATGTTTGATGCACTCTGGATATCCAATTTTTGCTGTGCTGTGTCTAGGTGAGATGAAATGAAACACTGTGGACAGTTTTCAGCAAGTTGCAACATTGAATGCAGAAATAAGCACTTTTCCATAAACAAGCTCTAAATCATGTTTGATGCACTCTGGATATCCAATTTTTGCTGTGCTGTGTCTAGGTTGAGATGAAATGAACAGCCGTGGACAGTTTTCAGCAAGTTGCAACATTGAAATGCAGAAATAAGCACTTTTCCATAAACAAGCTCTAAATCATGTTTGAAGCACTCTGGATAAAAAAATGTTTTTGTTATGTTTATTCGAGATGTTATGAAACACTGTAGACTGTTTTCAGCAAGTTACAACATTGAAATGCAGAAATAAGCACTTTTCCATAAACAAGCTCTAAATCATGTTTGATGCACTCTGGATGTCCAATTTTTGCTGTGCTGTGTCTAGGTTGAGATGAAATGAACGCCGTGGACAGTTTTCAGCAAGTTGCAACATTGAAATGCAGAAATAAGCACTTTTCCATAAACAAGCTCTAAATCATGTTTGAAGCACTCTGGATAAAAAAATGTTTTGTTATGTTTATTCGAGATGTTATGAAAACACTGTAGACTGTTTTCAGCAAGTTACAACATTGAAATGCAGAAATAAGCACTTTTCCATAAACAAGCTCTAAATCATGTTTGATGCACTCTGGATGTCCAATTTTTGCTGTGCTGTGTCTAGGTTGAGATGAAATGAACACCGTGGACAGTTTTCAGCAAGTTGCAACATTGAAATGCAGAAATAAGCACTTTTCCATAAACAAGCTCTAAATCATGTTTGATGCACTCTGGATGTCCAATTTTTGCTGTGCTGTGTCTAGTTGAGATGAAATGAACGCCGTGGATAGTTTTCAGCAAGTTGCAACATTGAAATGCAGAAATAAGCACTTTTCCATAAACAAGCTCTAAATCATGTTTGAAGCACTCTGGATAAAAAAATGTTTTTGTTATGTTTATTCGAGATGTTATGAAAACACTGTAGACTGTTTTCAGCAAGTTACAACATTGAAATGCAGAAATAAGCACTTTTCCATAAACAAGCTCTAAATCATGTTTGATGCACTCTGGATGTCCAATTTTTGCTGTGCTGTGTCTAGTTGAGATGAAATGAACGCCGTGGATAGTTTTCAGCAAGTTGCAACATTGAAATGCAGAAATAAGCACTTTTCCATAAACAAGCTCTAAATCATGTTTGAATGCACTCTGGATGACAAATTTTTGCTGTGATGTGTCTAGTTGAGATGTAATGAACACCGTGGACTAGTTTTCAGCAAGTTGCAACATTGAAATGCAGAAATAAGCACTTTTCCATAAACAAGCTCTAAATCATGTTTGATGCACTCTGGATGTCCAATTTTTGCTGTGCTGTGTCTAGTTGAGATTAAATGAACGCCGTGGACAGTTTTCAGCAAGTTGCAACATTGAAATGCAGAAATAAGCACTTTTCCATAAACAAGC
The DNA here is from genome assembly GCF_002021735.2 of Oncorhynchus kisutch. NCBI lineage: Eukaryota > Metazoa > Chordata > Actinopteri > Salmoniformes > Salmonidae > Oncorhynchus > Oncorhynchus kisutch. The sequence goes on from NW_022264584.1 coordinate 4,061, forward strand.
TCTAAATCATGTTTGATGCACTCTGGATGTCCAATTTTTGCTGTGCTGTGTCTAGTTGAGATTAAATGAACGCCGTGGATAGTTTTCAGCAAGTTGCAACATTGAAATGCAGAAATAAGCACTTTTCCATAAACAAGCTCTAAATCATGTTTGAAGCACTCTGGATAAAAAAATGTTTTTGTTATGTTTATTCGAGATGTTATGAAAACACTGTAGACTGTTTTCAGCAAGTTACAACATTGAAATGCAGAAATAAGCACTTTTCCATAAACAAGCTCTAAATCATGTTTGATGCACTCTGGATGTCCAATTTTTGCTGTGCTGTGTCTAGGTTGAGATGAAATGAACGCCGTGGACAGTTTTCAGCAAGTTGCAACATTGAAATGCAGAAATAAGCACTTTTCCATAAACAAGCTCTAAATCATGTTTGAAGCACTCTGGATAAAAAATGTTTTTGTTATGTTTATTCGAGATGTTATGAAAACACTGTAGACTGTTTTCAGCAAGTTACAACATTGAAATGCAGAAATAAGCACTTTTCCATAAACAAGCTCTAAATCATGTTTGATGCACTCTGGATGTCCAATTTTGCTGTGCTGTGTCTAGTTGAGATGAAATGAACGCCGTGGACAGTTTTCAGCAAGTTGCAACATTGAAATGCAGAAATAAGCACTTTTCCATAAACAAGCTCTAAATCATGTTTGATGCACTCTGGATGTCCAATTTTGCTTGCTGTGTCTAGGTTGAGATTAAATGAAACACCGTGGACTAGTTTTCAGCAAGTTGCAACATTGAAATGCAGAAATAAGCACTTTTCCATAAACAAGCTCTAAATCATGTTTGAATGCACTCTGGATATCCAATTTTTGCTGTGCTGTTCTAGTTGAGATGAAATGAACACCGTGGACTAGTTTTCAGCAAGTTACAACATTGAAATGCAGAAATAAGCACTTTTCCATAAACAAGCTCTAAATCATGTTTGATGCACTCTGGATGTCCAATTTTTGCTGTGCTGTGTCTAGTTGAGATGAAATGAACGCCGTGGACAGTTTTCAGCAAGTTGCAACATTGAAATGCAGAAATAAGCACTTTTCCATAAACAAGCTCTAAATCATGTTTGAAGCACTCTGGATAAAAAAATGTTTTGTTATGTTTAGTTCGAGATGTTATGAAAACACTGTAGACTGTTTTCAGCAAGTTACAACATTGAAATGCAGAAATAAGCACTTTTCCATAAACAAGCTCTAAATCATGTTTGATGCACTCTGGATAAAAAAATGTTTTTGTTATGTTTATTCGAGATGTTATGAAAACACTGTAGACTGTTTTCAGCAAGTTACAACATTGAAATGCAGAAATAAGCACTTTTCCATAAACAAGCTCTAAATCATGTTTGATGCACTCTGGATGTCCAATTTTTGCTGTGCTGTGTCTAGGTTGAGATGAAATGAACGCCGTGGACAGTTTTCAGCAAGTTGCAACATTGAAATGCAGAAATAAGCACTTTTCCATAAACAAGCTCTAAATCATGTTTGAAGCACTCTGGATAAAAAAATGTTTTTGTTATGTTTATTCGAGATGTTATGAAAACACTGTAGACTGTTTTCAGCAAGTTACAACATTGAAATGCAGAAATAAGCACTTTTCCATAAACAAGCTCTAAATCATGTTTGATGCACTCTGGATGTCCAATTTTTGCTGTGCTGTGTCTAGTTGAGATGAAATGAACACCGTGGACAGTTTTTCAGCAAGTTGCAACATTGAAATGCAGAAATAAGCACTTTTCCATAAACAAGCTCTAAATCATGTTTGATGCACTCTGGATATCCAATTTTTGCTGTGCTGTGTCTAGGTTGAGATGAAATGAACACCGTGGACTGTTTTCAGCAAGTTACAACATTGAAATGCAGAAATAAGCACTTTTCCATAAACAAGCTCTAAATCATGTTTGATGCACTCTGGATGTCCAATTTTTGCTGTGCTGTGTCTAGTTGAGATGAAATGAACACCGTGGATAGTTTTCAGCAAGTTGCAACATTGAAATGCAGAAATAAGCACTTTTCCATAAACAAGCTCTAAATCATGTTTGATGCACTCTGGATGTCCAATTTTTGCTGTGCTGTGTCTAGTTGAGATGAAATGAACACCGTGGATAGTTTTCAGCAAGTTGCAACATTGAAATGCAGAAATAAGCACTTTTCCATAAACAAGCTCTAAATCATGTTTGAAGCACTCTGGATAAAAAAATGTTTTTGTTATGTTTATTCGAGATGTTATGAAAACACTGTAGACTGTTTTCAGCAAGTTACAACATTGAAATGCAGAAATAAGCACTTTTCCATAACAAGCTCTAAATCATGTTTGATGCACTCTGGATGTCCAATTTTTGCTGTGCTGTGTCTAGGTTGAGATGAAATGAACACCGTGGACAGTTTTCAGCAAGTTGCAACATTGAAATGCAGAAATAAGCACTTTTCCATAAACAAGCTCTAAATCATGTTTGATGCACTCTGGATGATCCAATGTTTTGCTGTGATGTTTATTCGAGATGTTATGAAAACACTGTAGACTGTTTTCAGCAAGTTACAACATTGAAATGCAGAAATAAGCACTTTTCCATAAACAAGCTCTAAATCATGTTTGATGCACTCTGGATGTCCAATTTTTGCTGTGCTGTGTCTAGTTGAGATGAAATGAACGCCGTGGACAGTTTTCAGCAAGTTGCAACATTGAAATGCAGAAATAAGCACTTTTCCATAAACAAGCTCTAAATCATGTTTGAAGCACTCTGGATAAAAAAATGTTTTTGTTATGTTTATTCGAGATGTTATGAAAACACTGTAGACTGTTTTCAGCAAGTTACAACATTGAAATGCAGAAATAAGCACTTTCCATAAACAAGCTCTAAATCATGTTTGATGCACTCTGGATGTCCAATTTTTGCTGTGCTGTGTCTAGGTTGAGATGAAATGAACGCCGTGGACAGTTTTCAGCAAGTTGCAACATTGAAATGCAGAAATAAGCACTTTTCCATAAACAAGCTCTAAATCATGTTTGAAGCACTCTGGATAAAAAAAATGTTTTTGTTATGTTTATTCGAGATGTTATGAAAACACTGTAGACTGTTTCAGCAAGTGTACAACATTGAAATGCAGAAATAAGCACTTTTCCATAAACAAGCTCTAAATCATGTTTGGATGCACTCTGGATATCCAATTTTGTCTGTGCTGTGTCTAGGTTGAGATTAAATGAACGCCGTGGACAGTTTTCAGCAAGTTGCAACATTGAAATGCAGAAATAAGCACTTTTCCATAAACAAGCTCTAAATCATTTTGATGGCACTCTGGATATCCAATTTTTGCTGTGCTGTTGTCTAGGTTGAGATGAAATGAACGCCGTGGACAGTTTTCAGCAAGTTGCAACATTGAAATGCAGAAATAAGCACTTTCCATAAACAGCTCTAAATCATTTTGAAGCACTCTGGATAAAAAAATGTTTTTGTTATGTTTATTCGAGATGTTATGAAAACACTGTAGACTGTTTCAGCAAGTTACAACATTGAAATGCAGAAATAAGCACTTTTCCATAAACAAGCTCTAAATCATGTTTGATGCACTCTGGATGTCCAATTTTTGCTGTGCTGTGTCTAGTTGAGATGAAATGAACGCCGTGGACAGTTTTCAGCAAGTTGCAACATTGAAATGCAGAAATAAGCACTTTTCCATAAACAAGCTCTAAATCATGTTTGATGCACTCTGGATGATCAATTTTTGCTGTGCTGTGTCTAGTTGAGATTAATGAACACCGTGGACTAGTTTTCAGCAAGTTGCAACATTGAAATGCAGAAATAAGCACTTTTCCATAAACAAGCTCTAAATCATGTTTGAAGCACTCTGGATAAAAATTGTTTTTGTTATGTTTATTCGAGATGTTATGAAAACACTGTAGACTGTTTTCAGCAAGTTACAACATTGAAATGCAGAAATAAGCACTTTTCCATAAACAAGCTCTAAATCATGTTTGATGCACTCTGGATGTCCAATTTTTGCTGTGCTGTGTCTAGGTTGAGATGAAATGAACACCGTGGACAGTTTTCAGCAAGTTGCAACATTGAAATGCAGAAATAAGCACTTTTCCATAAACAAGCTCTAAATCATGTTTGAAGCACTCTGGATAAAAAAATGTTTTTGTTATGTTTATTCGAGATGTTATGAAAACACTGTAGACTGTTTTCAGCAAGTTACAACATTGAAATGCAGAAATAAGCACTTTTCCATAAACAAGCTCTAAATCATGTTTGATGCACTCTGGATGTCCAATTTTTGCTGTGCTGTGTCTAGGTTGAGATGAAATGAACACCGTGGACAGTTTTCAGCAAGTTGCAACATTGAAATGCAGAAATAAGCACTTTTCCATAAACAAGCTCTAAATCATGTTTGATGCACTCTGGATATCCAATTTTTGCTGTGCTGTGTCTAGTTGAGATGAAATGAACACCGTGGACTAGTTTTCAGCAAGTTGCAACATTGAAATGCAGAAATAAGCACTTTTCCATAAACAAGCTCTAAATCATGTTTGATGCACTCTGGATGTCCAATTTTTGCTGTGCTGTGTCTAGGTTGAGATGAAATGAACACCGTGGACAGTTTTCAGCAAGTTGCAACATTGAAATGCAGAAATAAGCACTTTTCCATAAACAAGCTCTAAATCATGTTTGATGCACTCTGGATGTCCAATTTTTGCTGTGCTGTGTCTAGGTTGAGATGAAATGAACGCCGTGGACAGTTTTCAGCAAGTTGCAACATTGAAATGCAGAAATAAGCACTTTTCCATAAACAAGCTCTAAATCATGTTTGAAGCACTCTGGATAAAAAAATGTTTTTGTTATGTTTATTCGAGATGTTATGAAAACACTGTAGACTGTTTTCAGCAAGTTACAACATTGAAATGCAGAAATAAGCACTTTTCCATAAACAAGCTCTAAATCATGTTTGATGCACTCTGGATGTCCAATTTTGCTGTGCTGTGTCTAGGTTGAGATGAAATGAACGCCGTGGACTAGTTTTCAGCAAGTTGCAACATTGAAATGCAGAAATAAGCACTTTTCCATAAACAAGCTCTAAATCATGTTTGAAGCACTCTGGATAAAAAAATGTTTTTGTTATGTTTATTCGAGATGTTATGAAAACACTGTAGACTGTTTTCAGCAAGTTACAACATTGAAATGCAGAAATAAGCACTTTTCCATAAACAAGCTCTAAATCATGTTTGATGCACTCTGGATGTCCAATTTTTGCTGTGCTGTGTCTAGTTGAGATGAAATGAACGCCGTGGACAGTTTTCAGCAAGTTGCAACATTGAAATGCAGAAATAAGCACTTTTCCATAAACAAGCTCTAAATCATGTTTGAAGCACTCTGGATAAAAAAATGTTTTTGTTATGTTTATTCGAGATGTTATGAAAACACTGTAGACTGTTTTCAGCAAGTTACAACATTGAAATGCAGAAATAAGCACTTTTCCATAAACAAGCTCTAAATCATGTTTGATGCACTCTGGATGTCCAATTTTTGCTGTGCTGTGTCTAGGTTGAGATGAAATGAACACCGTGGACAGTTTTCAGCAAGTTGCAACATTGAAATGCAGAAATAAGCACTTTTCCATAAACAAGCTCTAAATCATGTTTGAAGCACTCTGGATAAAAAAATGTTTTTGTTATGTTTATTCGAGATGTTATGAAAACACTGTAGACTGTTTTCAGCAAGTTACAACATTGAAATGCAGAAATAAGCACTTTTCCATAAACAAGCTCTAAATCATGTTTGATGCACTCTGGATGTCCAATTTTGCTGTGCTGTGTCTAGGTTGAGATGAAATGAACGCCGTGGACAGTTTTCAGCAAGTTGCAACATTGAAATGCAGAAATAAGCACTTTTCCATAAACAAGCTCTAAATCATGTTTGATGCACTCTGGATGTCCAATTTTTGCTGTGCTGTGTCTAGGTTGAGATGAAATGAACGCCGTGGACAGTTTTCAGCAAGTTGCAACATTGAAATGCAGAAATAAGCACTTTTCCATAAACAAGCTCTAAATCATGTTTGAGGCACTCTGGATAATCCAATGTTTTGCTGTGCTGTGTCTAGGTTGAGATGTAATGAAACACTGTAGACTGTTTTCAGCAAGTTACAACATTGAAATGCAGAAATAAGCACTTTTCCATAAACAAGCTCTAATCATGTTTGATGCACTCTGGATGTCCATTTTTGCTGTGCTGTGTCTAGGTTGAGATGAAATGAACGCCGTGGACAGTTTTCAGCAAGTTGCAACATTGAAATGCAGAAATAAGCACTTTTCCATAAACAAGCTCTAAATCATGTTTGAAGCACTCTGGATAAAAAAAATGTTTTTGTTATGTTATTTCGAGATGTTATGAAAACACTGTAGACTGTTTTCAGCAAGTTACAACATTGAAATGCAGAAATAAGCACTTTTCCATAAACAAGCTCTAAATCATGTTTGATGCACTCTGGATGTCCAATTTTTGCTGTGCTGTGTCTAGTTGAGATGAAATGAACGCCGTGGACAGTTTTCAGGCAAGTTGACAACATTGAAATGCAGAAATAAGCACTTTTCCATAAACAAGCTCTAAATCATGTTTGATGCACTCTGGATGTCCAATTTTTGCTGTGCTGTGTCTAGGTTGAGATGAAATGAACGCCGTGGACAGTTTTCAGCAAGTTGCAACATTGAAATGCAGAAATAAGCACTTTTCCATAAACAAGCTCTAAATCATGTTTGAAGCACTCTGGATAAAAAAATGTTTTTGTTATGTTTATTCGAGATGTTATGAAAACACTGTAGACTGTTTTCAGCAAGTTACAACATTGAAATGCAGAAATAAGCACTTTTCCATAAACAAGCTCTAAATCATGTTTGATGCACTCTGGATGTCCAATTTTTGCTGTGCTGTGTCTAGGTTGAGATGAAATGAACACCGTGGACAGTTTTCAGCAAGTTGCAACATTGAAATGCAGAAATAAGCACTTTTCCATAAACAAGCTCTAAATCATGTTTGAAGCACTCTGGATAAAAAATGTTTTGTTATGTTTATTCGAGATGTTATGAAAACACTGTAGACTGTTTTCAGCAAGTTACAACATTGAAATGCAGAAATAAGCACTTTTCCATAAACAAGCTCTAAATCATGTTTGATGCACTCTGGATATCCAATTTTTGCTGTGCTGTGTCTAGGTTGAGATGAAATGAACGCCGTGGACAGTTTTCAGCAAGTTGCAACATTGAAATGCAGAAATAAGCACTTTTCCATAAACAAGCTCTAAATCATGTTTGAAGCACTCTGGATAAAAAATGTTTTTGTTATGTTTATTCGAGATGTTATGAAAACACTGTAGACTGTTTTCAGCAAGTTACAACATTGAAATGCAGAAATAAGCACTTTTCCATAAACAAGCTCTAAATCATGTTTGATGCACTCTGGATATCAAAATGTTTGCTGTGATGTGTCTAGGTTCGAGATGTAATGAAACACCTGTGGACTGTTTTCAGCAAGTTACAACATTGAAATGCAGAAATAAGCACTTTTCCATAAACAAGCTCTAAATCATGTTTGATGCACTCTGGATGTCCAATTTTTGCTGTGCTGTGTCTAGGTTGAGATGAAATGAACGCCGTGGATAGTTTTCAGCAAGTTGCAACATTGAAATGCAGAAATAAGCACTTTTCCATAAACAAGCTCTAAATCATGTTTGAAGCACTCTGGATAAAAAAATGTTTTTGTTATGTTTATTCGAGATGTTATGAAAACACTGTAGACTGTTTCAGCAAGTTACAACATTGAAATGCAGAAATAAGCACTTTTCCATAAACAAGCTCTAAATCATGTTTGAATGCACTCTGGATGTCCAATTTTGCTGTGCTGTGTCTAGGTTGAGATGAAATGAACGCCGTGGACAGTTTTCAGCAAGTTGCAACATTGAAATGCAGAAATAAGCACTTTTCCATAAACAAGCTCTAAATCATGTTTGATGCACTCTGGATGTCCAATTTTTGCTGTGCTGTGTCTAGGTTGAGATGAAATGAACGCCGTGGACAGTTTTCAGCAAGTTGCAACATTGAAATGCAGAAATAAGCACTTTTCCATAAACAAGCTCTAAATCATGTTTGAAGCACTCTGGATAAAAAAAATGTTTTTGTTATGTTTATTCGAGATGTTATGAAAACACTGTAGACTGTTTTCAGCAAGTTACAACATTGAAATGCAGAAATAAGCACTTTTCCATAAACAAGCTCTAAATCATGTTTGATGCACTCTGGATGTCCAATTTTTGCTGTGCTGTGTCTAGGTTGAGATGAAATGAACGCCGTGGACAGTTTTCAGCAAGTTGCAACATTGAAATGCAGAAATAAGCACTTTTCCATAAACAAGCTCTAAATCATGTTTGAAGCACTCTGGATAAAAAAATGTTTTTGTTATGTTTATTCGAGATGTTATGAAAACACTGTAGACTGTTTTCAGCAAGTTACAACATTGAAATGCAGAAATAAGCACTTTTCCATAAACAAGCTCTAAATCATGTTTGATGCACTCTGGATGTCCAATTTTTGCTGTGCTGTGTCTAGTTGAGATTAAATGAACGCCGTGGACAGTTTTCAGCAAGTTGCAACATTGAAATACAGAAAAAAGCACTTTTCCATAAACAAGCTCTAAATCATGTTTGATGCACTCTGGATGTCCAATTTTTGCTGTGCTGTGTCTAGTTGAGATGAAATGAACGCCGTGGACAGTTTTCAGCAAGTTGCAACATTGAAATGCAGAAATAAGCACTTTTCCATAAACAAGCTCTAAATCATGTTTGAAGCACTCTGGATAAAAAAATGTTTTTGTTATGTTTATTCGAGATGTTATGAAAACACTGTAGACTGTTTTCAGCAAGTTACAACATTGAAATGCAGAAATAAGCACTTTTCCATAAACAAGCTCTAAATCATGTTTGATGCACTCTGGATGTCCAATTTTTGCTGTGCTGTGTCTAGGTTGAGATGAAATGAACCCGTGGACAGTTTTCAGCAAGTTGCAACATTGAAATGCAGAAATAAGCACTTTTCCATAAACAAGCTCTAAATCATGTTTGATGCACTCTGGATGAAAAAATGTTTTTGTTATGTTATTCGAGATGTTATGAAAACACTGTAGACTGTTTTCAGCAAGTTACAACATTGAAATGCAGAAATAAGCACTTTTCCATAAACAAGCTCTAAATCATGTTTGATGCACTCTGGATGTCCAATTTTGCTGTGCTGTGTCTAGGTTGAGATGAAATGAACACCGTGGATAGTTTTCAGCAAGTTGCAACATTGAAATGCAGAAATAAGCACTTTTCCATAAACAAGCTCTAAATCATGTTTGAAGCACTCTGGATAAAAAATGTTTTTGTTATGTTTATTCGAGATGTTATGAAAACACTGTAGACTGTTTTCAGCAAGTTGCAACATTGAAATGCAGAAATAAGCACTTTTCCATAAACAAGCTCTAAATCATGTTTGATGCACTCTGGATGTCCAATTTTTGCTGTGCTGTGTCTAGGTTGAGATTAAATGAACACCGTGGATAGTTTTCAGCAAGTTGCAACATTGAAATGCAGAAATAAGCACTTTTCCATAAACAAGCTCTAAATCATGTTTGAAGCACTCTGGATAAAAAAATGTTTTTGTTATGTTTATTCGAGATGTTATGAAAACACTGTAGACTGTTTTCAGCAAGTTACAACATTGAAATGCAGAAATAAGCACTTTTCCATAAACAAGCTCTAAATCATGTTTGATGCACTCTGGATGTCCAATTTTTGCTGTGCTGTGTCTAGGTTGAGATGAAATGAACGCCGTGGACAGTTTTCAGCAAGTTGCAACATTGAAATGCAGAAATAAGCACTTTTCCATAAACAAGCTCTAAATCATGTTTGAAGCACTCTGGATAAAAAAATGTTTTGTTATGTTTATATTCGAGATGTTATGAAAACACTGTAGACTGTTTTCAGCAAGTTACAACATTGAAATGCAGAAATAAGCACTTTTCCATAAACAAGCTCTAAATCATGTTTGATGCACTCTGGATATCCAATTTTTGCTGTGATGTTTATTCGAGATGTTATGAAAAACACTGTAGACTGTTTTCAGGCAGTTACAACATTGAAATGCAGAAATAAGCACTTTTCCATAAACAAGCTCTAAATCATGTTTGATGCACTCTGGATGATCCAATTTTTGTCTGTGCTGTGTCTAGGTTGAGATTAAATGAACGCCGTGGACAGTTTCAGCAAGTTGCAACATTGAAATGCAGAAATAAGCACTTTTCCATAAACAAGCTCTAAATCATTTTGAAGCACTCTGGACTAAAAAAATGGTTTTTGTTATGTTTATTCGAGATGTTATGAAAACACTGTAGACTGTTTTCAGCAAGTTACAACATTGAAATGCAGAAATAAGCACTTTTCCATAAACAATCTCTAAATCATGTTTGATGCACTCTGGGATAGTCCAATTTTTGCTGTGCTGTGTTCTAGGTTGAGATGAAAGAACACCGTGGACTAGTTTTCAGCAGTTGCAACATTGAAATGCAGAAATAAGCACTTTTCCATAAACAAGCTCTAAATCATGTTTGATGCACTCTGGATGTCCAATTTTTGCTGTGCTGTGTCTAGTTGAGATGAAATGAACGCCGTGGACAGTTTTCAGCAAGTTGCAACATTGAAATGCAGAAATAAGCACTTTTCCATAAACAAGCTCTAAATCATGTTTGAAGCACTCTGGATAAAAAAATGTTTTTGTTATGTTTATTCGAGATGTTATGAAAACACTGTAGACTGTTTCAGCAAGTTACAACATTGAAATGCAGAAATAAGCACTTTTCCATAAACAAGCTCTAAATCATGTTTGATGCACTCTGGATGTCCAATTTTTGCTGTGCTGTGTCTAGGTTGAGATGAAATGAACACCGTGGATAGTTTTCAGCAAGTTGCAACATTGAAATGCAGAAATAAGCACTTTTCCATAAACAAGCTCTAAATCATGTTTGATGCACTCTGGATATAAAAATTTTTGCTGTGATGTGTCTAGTTGAGATGTAATGAAACACTGTAGGACTGTTTTCAGCAAGTTGCAACATTGAAATGCAGAAATAAGCACTTTTCCATAAACAAGCTCTAAATCATGTTTGATGCACTCTGGATATACAATTTTTGCTGTGCTGTGTCTAGGTTGAGATGTAAATGAAACGCCGTGGACTAGTTTTCAGCAAGTTGCAACATTGAAATGCAGAAATAAGCACTTTTCCATAAACAAGCTCTAAATCATGTTTGATGCACTCTGGATATCCAATTTTTGCTGTGCTGTGTCTAGGTTGAGATGAAATGAACGCCGTGGACAGTTTTCAGCAAGTTGCAACATTGAAATGCAGAAATAAGCACTTTCCATAAACAAGCTCTAAATCATGTTTGAAGCACTCTGATAAAAAAATGTTTTTGTTATGTTTATTCGAGATGTTATGAAAACACTGTAGACTGTTTTCAGCAAGTTACAACATTGAAATGCAGAAATAAGCACTTTTCCATAAACAAGCTCTAAATCATGTTTGATGCACTCTGGATGTCCAATTTTTGCTGTGCTGTGTCTAGGTTGAGATGAAATGAACGCCGTGGACAGTTTTCAGCAAGTTGCAACATTGAAATGCAGAAATAAGCACTTTTCCATAAACAAGCTCTAAATCATGTTTGAAGCACTCTGGATAAAAAAATGTTTTTGTTATGTTTATTCGAGATGTTATGAAAACACTGTAGACTGTTTTCAGCAAGTTACAACATTGAAATGCAGAAATAAGCACTTTTCCATAAACAAGCTCTAAATCATGTTTGATGCACTCTGGATGATCCAATTTTTCTGTGCTGTGTCTAGGTTGAGATGAAATGAACGCCGTGGACAGTTTTCAGCAAGTTGCAACATTGAAATGCAGAAATAAGCACTTTTCCATAAACAAGCTCTAAATCATGTTTGAAGCACTCTGGATAAAAAAATGTTTTTGTTATGTTTATTCGAGATGTTATGAAAACACTGTAGACTGTTTTCAGCAAGTTACAACATTGAAATGCAGAAATAAGCACTTTTCCATAAACAAGCTCTAAATCATGTTTGATGCACTCTGGATAGTCCAATTTTTGCTGTGCTGTGTCTAGGTTGAGATGAAATGAACGCCGTGGACAGTTTTCAGCAAGTTGCAACATTGAAATGCAGAAATAAGCACTTTTCCATAAACAAGCTCTAAATCATGTTTGAAGCACTCTGGATAAAAAAATGTTTTTGTTATGTTTATTCGAGATGTTATGAAAACACTGTAGACTGTTTTCAGCAAGTTACAACATTGAAATGCAGAAATAAGCACTTTTCCATAAACAAGCTCTAAATCATGTTTGATGCACTCTGGATATCCAATTTTTGCTGTGCTGTGTCTAGGTTGAGATGAAATGAACGCCGTGGACAGTTTTCAGCAAGTTGCAACATTGAAATGCAGAAATAAGCACTTTTCCATAAACAAGCTCTAAATCATGTTTGAATGCACTCTGGATAGTCAAATTTTTGCTGTGCTGTGTCTAGTTGAGATGAATGAACGCCGTGGACAGTTTTCAGCAAGTTGCAACATTGAAATGCAGAAATAAGCACTTTTCCATAAACAAGCTCTAAATCATGTTTGAAGCACTCTGGATAAAAAAATGTTTTTGTTATGTTTATTCGAGATGTTATGAAAACACTGTAGACTGTTTTCAGCAAGTTACAACATTGAAATGCAGAAATAAGCACTTTTCCATAAACAAGCTCTAAATCATGTTTGATGCACTCTGGATATCCAATTTTTGCTGTGCTGTGTCTAGGTTGAGATGAAATGAACCCGTGGACAGTTTTCAGCAAGTTGCAACATTGAAATGCAGAAAATAAGCACTTTTCCATAAACAAGCTCTAAATCATGTTTGAAGCACTCTGGATAAAAAAATGTTTTGTTATGTTTATTCGAGATGTTATGAAAACACTGTAGACTGTTTCAGCAAGTTACAACATTGAAATGCAGAAATAAGCACTTTTCCATAAACAAGCTCTAAATCATGTTTGATGCACTCTGGATAGTCCAATTTTGCTGTGCTGTGTCTAGTTGAGATGAAATGAACACCGTGGACTAGTTTTCAGCAAGTTGCAAACATTGAAATGCAGAAATAAGCACTTTTCCATAAACAAGCTCTAAATCATGTTTGATGCACTCTGGATGTCCAATTTTTGCTGTGCTGTGTCTAGGTTGAGATGAAATGAACACCGTGGATAGTTTTCAGCTAAGTTGCAACATTGAAATGCAGAAATAAGCACTTTTCCATAAACAAGCTCTAAATCATGTTTGAAGCACTCTGGATAAAAAAATGTTTTTGTTATGTTTATTCGAGATGTTATGAAAACACTGTAGACTGTTTTCAGCAAGTTACAACATTGAAATGCAGAAATAAGCACTTTTCCATAAACAAGCTCTAAATCATGTTTGATGCACTCTGGATGTCCAATTTTTGCTGTGCTGTGTCTAGGTTGAGATGAAATGAACACCGTGGATAGTTTCAGCAAGTTGCAACATTGAAATGCAGAAATAAGCACTTTTCCATAAACAAGCTCTAAATCATGTTTGAAGCACTCTGGATAAAAAAATGTTTTTGTTATGTTTATTCGAGATGTTATGAAAACACTGTAGACTGTTTTCAGCAAGTTACAACATTGAAATGCAGAAATAAGCACTTTTCCATAAACAAGCTCTAAATCATGTTTGATGCACTCTGGATGTCCAATTTTTGCTGTGCTGTGTCTAGTTGAGATGAAATGAACGCCGTGGACAGTTTTCAGCAAGTTGCAACATTGAAATGCAGAAATAAGCACTTTTCCATAAACAAGCTCTAAATCATGTTTGAAGCACTCTGGATAAAAAAATGTTTTTGTTATGTTTATTCGAGATGTTATGAAAACACTGTAGACTGTTTTCAGCAAGTTACAACATTGAAATGCAGAAATAAGCACTTTTCCATAAACAAGCTCTAAATCATGTTTGATGCACTCTGGATATCCAATTTTTGCTGTGCTGTGTCTAGGTTGAGATGAAATGAACGCCGTGGACAGTTTTCAGCAAGTTGCAACATTGAAATGCAGAAATAAGCACTTTTCCATAAACAAGCTCTAAATCATGTTTGATGCACTCTGGATGTCCAATTTTTGCTGTGCTGTGTCTAGGTTGAGATGAAATGAACGCCGTGGACAGTTTTCAGCAAGTTGCAACATTGAAATGCAGAAATAAGCACTTTTCCATAAACAAGCTCTAAATCATGTTTGATGCACTCTGGATTAAAAAAATGTTTTGCTGTTATGTTTATTCGAGATGTATGAAACACTGTAGACTGTTTCAGCAAGTTACAACATTGAAATGCAGAAATAAGCACTTTTCCATAAACAAGCTCTAAATCATGTTTGATGCACTCTGGATATCCAATTTTTGCTGTGCTGTGTCTAGGTTGAGATGAAATGAACGCCGTGGACAGTTTTCAGCAAGTTGCAACATTGAAATGCAGAAATAAGCACTTTTCCATAAACAAGCTCTAAATCATGTTTGAAGCACTCTGGATAAAAAATGTTTTTGTTATGTTTAGTTCGAGATGTATGAAAACACTGTGGACATGTTTTCAGCAAGTTACAACATTGAAATGCAGAAATAAGCACTTTTCCATAAACAAGCTCTAAATCATGTTGATGCACTCTGGATGTCCAATTTTGCTGTGCTGTGTCTAGGTTGAGATGAAATGAACGCCGTGGACAGTTTTCAGCAAGTTGCAACATTGAAATGCAGAAATAAGCACTTTTCCATAAACAAGCTCTAAATCATGTTTGATGCACTCTGGATGTAAAAAATGTTTTGTGCTGTTCTAGTTCGAGATGATAATGAACACTGTGGACTAGTTTTCAGCAAGTTACAACATTGAAATGCAGAAATAAGCACTTTTCCATAAACAAGCTCTAAATCATGTTTGATGCACTCTGGATGTCCAATTTTTGCTGTGCTGTGTCTAGGTTGAGATGAAATGAACGCCGTGGACAGTTTTCAGCAAGTTGCAACATTGAAATGCAGAAATAAGCACTTTTCCATAAACAAGCTCTAAATCATGTTTGAAGCACTCTGGATAAAAAAATGTTTTTGTTATGTTATTCGAGATGTTATGAAAACACTGTAGACTGTTTTCAGCAAGTTACAACATTGAAATGCAGAAATAAGCACTTTCCATAAACAAGCTCTAAATCATGTTTGATGCACTCTGGATATCCAATTTTTGCTGTGCTGTGTCTAGGTTGAGATGAAATGAACGCCGTGGACAGTTTTCAGCAAGTTGCAACATTGAAATGCAGAAATAAGCACTTTTCCATAACAAGCTCTAAATCATGTTTGATGCACTCTGGATAGTCCAATTTTTGCTGTGCTGTGTCTAGGTTGAGATGAAATGAACGCCGTGGACAGTTTTCAGCAAGTTGCAACATTGAAATGCAGAAATAAGCACTTTTCCATAAACAAGCTCTAAATCATGTTTGAAGCACTCTGGATAAAAAAAATGTTTTTGTTATGTTTAGTTCGAGATGTTATGAAAACACTGTAGACTGTTTTCAGCAAGTTACAACATTGAAATGCAGAAATAAGCACTTTTCCATAAACAAGCTCTAAATCATGTTGATGCACTCTGGATGTCCAATTTTTGCTGTGCTGTGTCTAGGTTGAGATGAAATGAACGCCGTGGACAGTTTTCAGCAAGTTGCAACATTGAAATGCAGAAATAAGCACTTTTCCATAAACAAGCTCTAAATCATGTTTGATGCACTCTGGATATCCAATTTTTGCTGTGCTGTGTCTAGGTTGAGATGAAATGAACGCCGTGGACAGTTTTCAGCAAGTTGCAACATTGAAATGCAGAAATAAGCACTTTTCCATAAACAAGCTCTAAATCATGTTTGAAGCACTCTGGATAAAAAATGTTTTGTTATGTTTATTCGAGATGTTATGAAAACACTGTAGACTGTTTTCAGCAAGTTACAACATTGAATGCAGAAATAAGCACTTTCCATAAACAAGCTCTAAATCATGTTTGATGCACTCTGGATGTCCAATTTTTGCTGTGCTGTGTCTAGGTTGAGATGAAATGAACGCCGGGATAGTTTTCAGCTAGTTGCAACATTGAAATGCAGAAATAAGCACTTTTCCATAAACAAGCTCTAAATCATGTTTGAAGCACTCTGGATAAAAAAATTTTTTAGTTATGTTTATTCGAGATGTTATGAAAACACTGTAGACTGTTTTCAGCAAGTTACAACATTGAATGCAGAAATAAGCACTTTTCCATAAACAAGCTCTAAATCATGTTTGATGCACTCTGGATGTCCAATTTTTGCTGTGCTGTGTCTAGTTGAGATTAAATGAACGCCGTGGACAGTTTTCAGCAAGTTGCAACATTGAAATAGCAGAAATAAGCACTTTTCCATAAACAAGCTCTAAATCATGTTTGAAGCACTCTGGATAAAAAATGTTTTGTTATGTTTATTCGAGATGTTATGAAACACTGTAGACTGTTTTCAGCAAGTTACAACATTGAAATGCAGAAATAAGCACTTTTCCCATAAACAAGCTCTAAATCATGTTTGAAGCACTCTGTATTAAAAAAATGTTTTTGTTATGTTTATTCTAGATGTTATGAAAACCGTAGACTGTTTTCAGCAAGTTACAACATTGAAATGCAGAATAAGCACTTTTCCATAAACAAGCTCTAATCAGTTTGATGCACTCTGGATATCCAATTTTTGCTGTGCTGTGTCTAGGTTGAGATGAAATGAACGCCGTGGACAGTTTTCAGCAAGTTGCAACATTGAAATGCAGAAATAAGCACTTTTCCATAAACAAGCTCTAAATCATGTTTGAAGCACTCTGGATAAAAAAATGTTTTTGTTATGTTTATTCGAGATGTGTATAAGAGACAGTATGAAAACACTGTAGACTGTTTTCAGCAAGTTACAACATTGAAATGCAGAAATAAGCACTTTTCCATAAACAAGCTCTAAATCATGTTGATGCACTCTGGATGTCCAATTTTTGCTGTGCTGTGTCTAGGTTGAGATGAAATGAACGCCGTGGACAGTTTTCAGCAAGTTGCAACATTGAAATGCAGAAATAAGCACTTTTCCATAAACAAGCTCTAAATCATGTTTGAAGCACTCTGATAAAAAAATGTTTTTGTTATGTTTAGTTCGAGATGTAATGAAAACACTGTAGACTGTTTCAGCAAGTTACAACATTGAAATGCAGAATAAGCACTTTTCCATAAACAAGCTCTAAATCATGTTTGATGCACTCTGGATGTCCAATTTTTGCTGTGCTGTGTCTAGGTTGAGATGAAATGAACGCCGTGGACAGTTTTCAGCAAGTTGCAACTTGAAATGCAGAAATAAGCACTTTTCCATAAACAAGCTCTAAATCATGTTTGAAGCACTCTGGATAAAAAAAATGTTTTTGTTATGTTTATTCGAGTTGTTATGAAAACACTGTAGACTGTTTTCAGCAAGTTACAACATTGAAATGCAGAAATAAGCACTTTTCCATAAACAAGCTCTAAATCATGTTTGATGCACTCTGGATGTCCAATTTTTGCTGTGCTGTGTCTAGGTGAGATGAAATGAACGCCGTGGACAGTTTTCAGCAAGTTGCAACATTGAAATGCAGAAATAAGCACTTTTCCATAAACAAGCTCTAAATCATGTTTGAAGCACTCTGGATAAAAAATGTTTTTGTTATGTTTATTCCGAGATGTTATGAAGACACCGTGGACAGTTTTCAGCAAGTTGCAACATTGAAATGCAGAAATAAGCACTTTTCCATAAACAAGCTCTAAATCATGTTTGAAGCACTCTGGATAAAAAAATGTTTTTGTTATGTTTATTCGAGATGTTATGAAGACACTGTAGACTGTTTTCAGCAAGTTACAACATTGAAATGCAGAAATAAGCACTTTTCCATAAACAAGCTCTAAATCATGTTTGATGCACTCTGGATGTCCAATTTTTGCTGTGCTGTGTCTAGGTTGAGATGAAATGAACCCGTGGACAGTTTTCAGCATGTTGAAACATTGAAATGCAGAAATAAGCACTTTTCCATAAACAAGCTCTAAATCATGTTTGATGCACTCTGGGATATCCAATTTTTGCTGTGCTGTGTCTAGGTTGAGATGAAATGAACGCCGTGGACTGTTTTCAGCAAGTTACAACATTGAAATGCAGAAATAAGCACTTTTCCATAAACAAGCTCTAAATCATGTTTGATGCACTCTGGGATATCCAATTTTTGCTGTGCTGTGTCTAGGTTGAGATGAAATGAACGCCGTGGACAGTTTTCAGCAAGTTACAACATTGAAATGCAGAAATAAGCACTTTTCCATAAACAAGCTCTAAATCATGTTTGATGCACTCTGGATATCCAATTTTTGCTGTGCTGTGTCTAAGGTTGAGATGAAATGAACGCCGTGGACAGTTTTCAGCAAGTTGCAACATTGAAATGCAGAAATAAGCACTTTTCCATAAACAAGCTCTAAATCATGTTTGAAGCACTCTGGATAAAAAAAAATTTTGTTATGTTTATTCGAGATGTTATGAAAACACTGTAGACTGTTTTCAGCAAGTTACAACATTGAAATGCAGAAATAAGCACTTTTCCATAAACAAGCTCTAAATCATGTTTGATGCACTCTGGATATCCAATTTTTGCTGTGCTGTGTCTAGGTTGAGATGAAATGAACGCCGTGGACAGTTTTCAGCAAGTTGCAACATTGAAATGCAGAAATAAGCACTTTTCCATAAACAAGCTCTAAATAATGTTTGAGGCACTCTGGATAAAAAAATGTTTTTGTTATGTTTATTCGAGATGTTATGAAAACACTGTAGACTGTTTTCAGCAAGTAACAACATTGAAATGCAGAAATAAGCACTTTTTCATAAACAAGCTCTAAATCATGTTTGATGCACTCTGGATGTCCAATTTTTGCTGTGCTGTGTCTAGGTTGAGATGAAATGAACGCCGTGGACAGTTTTCAGCAAGTTGCAACTTGAAATGCAGAAATAAGCACTTTTCCATAAACAAGCTCTAAATCATGTTTGAAGCACTCTGGATAAAAAAATGTTTTGTTATGTTTATTCGAGATGTTATGAAAACACTGTAGACTGTTTTCAGCAAGTTACAACATTGAAATGCAGAAATAAGCACTTTTCCATAAACAAGCTCTAAATCATGTTTGATGCACTCTGGATATCCAATTTTTGCTGTGCTGTGTCTAGGTTGAGATTAAATGAAACCCGTGGACAGTTTTCAGCAGTTGCAACATTGAAATGCAGAAATAAGCACTTTTCCATAAACAAGCTCTAAATCATGTTTGAAGCACTCTGGATAAAAAAATGTTTTTGTTATGTTTATTCGAGATGTTATGAAAACACTGTAGACTGTTTTCAGCAAGTTACAACATTGAAATGCAGAAATAAGCACTTTTCCATAAACAAGCTCTAATCATTTTTGAATGCACTCTGGATGTCCAATTTTTGCTGTGCTGTGTCTAGGTTGATATGAATGAACGCCGTGGACAGTTTCAGCAAGTTGCACTTGAAATGCAGAAATAAGCACTTTCCATAAACAAGCTCCTAAATCATGTTTGAAGCACTCTGGATAAAAAAATGTTTTTGTTATGTTTATTCGAGATGTTATGAAACACGTAGACTGTTTTCAGCAAGTTACAACATTGAAATGCAGAAATAAGCACTTTTCCATAAACAAGTTCATGTTTGATGCACTCTGGATCTCCAATTTTTGCTGTGCTGTGTCTAGTTGAGATTAAATGAACACCGTGGATAGTTTTCAGCAGTTGCAACATTGAAATGCAGAAATAAGCACTTTTCCATAAACAAGCTCTAAATCATGTTTGAAGCACTCTGGATGTCCAATTTTGCTGTGCTGTGGTCTAGTTGGAATTAAATGAACCCACCGTGGATAGTTTTCAGCTAGGTTGCAACATTGAAATGCAGAACATTAAGCACTTTTCCATAAACAAGCTCTTAAATCATGTTTGATGCACTCTGGATGTCCAATTTTTGCTGTGCTGTTCTAGTTGAGATGAATGAACACCGTGGACAGTTTTCAGCAAGTTGCAACATTGAAATGCAGAAATAAGCACTTTTCCATAACAAGCTCTAAATCATGTTTGATGCACTCTGGATGTCCAATTTTTGCTGTGCTGTGTCTAGTTGAGATGAAATGAACGCCGTGGACAGTTTTCAGCAAGTTGCAACATTGAAATGCAGAAATAAGCACTTTTCCATAAACAAGCTCTAAATCATGTTTGAAGCACTCTGGATGTCAAATTTTTTTGTTATGTTTATTCGAGATGTTAATGAAAACACTGTGGACTGTTTTCAGCAAGTTGCAACATTGAAATGCAGAAATAAGCACTTTTCCATAAACAAGCTCTAAATCATGTTTGATGCACTCTGGATGTCCAATTTTTGCTGTGCTGTCTTAGTTGAGATGAAATGACGCCGTGGACAGTTTTCAGCAAGTTGCAACATTGAAATGCAGAAATAAGCACTTTTCCATAAACAAGCTCTAAATCATGTTTGATGCACTCTGGATGTCCAATTTTTGCTGTGCTGTGTCTAGTTGAGATGAAATGAACCCGTGGAAGTTTTCAGCAAGTTGCAACATTGAAATGCAGAAATAAGCACTTTTCCATAAACAAGCTCTAAATCATGTTTGATGCACTCTGGATGTCCAATTTTTGCTGTGCTGTGTCTAGTTGAGATGAAATGAACACCGTGACAGTTTTCAGCATTGCAACATTGAAATGCAGAAATAAGCACTTTTCCATAACAAGCTCTAAATCATGTTTGATGCACTCTGGATGTCCAATTTTTGCTGTGCTTGTTTCTAGTTGAATGAAATGAACGCCGTGACAGTTTTCAGCAAGTTGCAACATTGAAATGCAGAAATAAGCACTTTTCCATAAACAAGCTCTAAATCATGTTTGAAGCACTCTGGATAAAAATGTTTTGTTATGTTTATTCGAGATGTTATGAAACACTGTAGACTGTTTTCAGCAAGTTACAACATTGAAATGCAGAAATAAGCACTTTTCCATAAACAAGCTAAATCATGTTTGATGCACTCTGGATGTCCAATTTTTGCTGTGCGTGTTAGTTGAGATGAAATGACGCCGTGGACAGTTTTCAGCAAGTTGCAACATTGAAATGCAGAAATAAGCACTTTTCCATAAACAAGCTCTAAATCATGTTTGATGCACTCTGGATGTCCAATTTTTGCTGTGCTGTGTCTAGTTTAGATTAAATGAACCGTGGACAGTTTTCAGCAAGTTGCAACATTGAAATGCAGAAATAAGCACTTTTCCATAAACAAGCTCTAAATCATGTTTGATGCACTCTGGATGTCCAATTTTGCTGTGCTGTGTCTATTTGAGATAAATGAACACCGTGGACAGTTTTCAGCAAGTTACAACATTGAAATGCAGAAATAAGCACTTTTCCATAAACAAGCTCTAATCATGTTGATGCACTCTGGATGTCCAATTTTTGCTGTGCTGTGTCTAGTTGAGATGAATGAACACCGTGGACAGTTTTCAGCAAGTTGCAACATTGAAATGCAGAATAAGCACTTTTCCATAAACAAGCTCTAAATCATGTTTGATGCACTCTGGATGAAAAATTTTTTTGTTATGTTTATTCGAGATGTTATGAACACTGTAGACTGTTTTCAGCAAGTTGCAACATTGAAATGCAGAAATAAGCACTTTTCCATAAACAAGCTCTAAATCATGTTTGATGCACTCTGGATGTCCAATTTTTGCTTGCGTGTCTAGGTTGAGATGAAATGAACACCGTGGACAGTTTTCAGCAAGTTGCAACATTGAAATGCAGAAATAAGCACTTTTCCATAAACAAGCTCTAAATCATGTTTGATGCACTCTGGATAAAATTTTTGTTATGGTCTATCGAGATGTTATGAAAACCTGTGACTGTTTTCATCAATTGGCAACATTGAAATGCAGAAATAAGCACTTTTCCATAAACAAGCTCTAAATCATGTTTGATGCACTCTGGATGTCCAATTTTTGCTGTGCTGTGTCTATTGAGATGAAATGAACACCGTGGACGTTTTTCAGCAAGTTGCAACATTGAATGCAGAAATAAGCACTTTTCCATAAACAAGCTCTAAATATCATGTTTTGATGCACTCTGGATGTCCAATTTTTGCTGCG
>NW_022264585.1:0-26475 GCF_002021735.2 Oncorhynchus kisutch
TCTATATACTGAGGATTATATATACTGAGTTCTATATACTGAGAATTATATATACTGAAAGTTCTATATACTGAGGAATAATATACTGAGGAGTTTATATAACTGAGGAATTATATACTGAGGAGTTGTATATACTGAGGAATATATATACTGAGGAGTTGTATATACTGAGGAAATTATATATATAGACTGAGGAATTATATACCTGAGGAGTTGTATATACTGAGGAGTTGTAATACTGAGGAGTTTATATACTGAGAATTATATATACTGAAGAGTTCTATATACTGAGAGGAATTATATACACTGAGGAGTTGTATATACTGAGGAATTATATATACTGAGGAGTTGTATATACTGAGGAATTATATATACTGAGGAATTATATACACTGAGGAGTTGTATATACTGAGGAGGTTTGTATATACTGAGGAGTTGATATACTGAGGAATTATATATACTGAGGAATTATATACACTGAGGAGTTGTATATACTGAGGAGTTGTATATACTGAGGATTGTATATACTGAGGAATTATATATACTGAGAGTTGTATATACTGAGGAATTATATATACTGAGGAATTATATACACTGAGGAGTTGTATATACTGAGGAGTTGTATATACTGAGGAGTTGTATATACTGAGGAATTATATATACTGAGGAATTATATACACTGAGGAGTTGTATATACTGAGGATTGTATATACTGAGGAGTTGTATATACTGAGGAATTATATATACTGAAGAGTTCTATATACTGAGGAATTATATACACATGAGGAGTTTATACTGAGGAATTATATATACTGAGGAGTTGTATATACTGAGGAATTATATATACTGAGGAATTATATACACTGAGGAGTTGTATATACTGAGGAGTTGTATATACTGAGGAGTTGTATATACTGAGGATTATATATACTGAGGAATTATATATACTGAGGAGTTCGAACAGAGGACACTTCTACTATGGAGCCTTTGAGCAGTCAGAGGGTTAAGTGGCAGAGACAGCAGCAACCCTCCAGGACCAGGACAGTAGTAGTGTATGAGATGTACCCTGCAGGTGAGTTTCCTGGCCATGTGGACCATCTCTCCCTGAGTGTCCATCACATCGTAGATGCTGCTCTCACTGGAGTTCTCTGACGATCATCTCCCCCCTCCAGCCGGTCCGGCACCGCCCCGCTGACACGCATCAGCTCTACGTGGAGCCTGCCGGCTACCTGTCACACACCAGGGGGAACAGACCCAGCACATCAACACACCTCAGTACAGACCTAAACAGGTGCAGAGTACAGACAGAGAAGGGGAACAGACCCAGCACATCAACACACCTCAGTACAGACCTAAACAGGTGCAGAGTACAGACAGAGAAGGGGTACAGACCCAGCACATCAACACACCTCAGTACAGACCTAAACAGGTGCAGAGTACAGACAGAAGGGGGTACAGACCCAGCACATCAACACACCTCAGTACAGACCTAAACAGGTGCAGAGTACAGACAGAGAAGGGGGTACAGACCCAGCACATCAACACACCTCAGTACAGACCTAAACAGGTGCAGAGTACAGACAGAGAAGGGGGTACAGACCCAGCACATCAACACACCTCAGTACAAACCTAAACAGGTGCAGAGTACAGACAGAGAAGGGGGTACAGACCCAGCACATCAACACACCTCAGTACAGACCTAAACAGGTGCAGAGTACAGACAGATTAACGCAAGTACAAGAGTCCCCCCAGAAGCCATTTCAATATCCTGGTAGAAGCATGTGGTCAGACACAGGAGCAATTAGGGTTGAGTGTCTTGCTCAACAGCACATTGACAGATTTTTCACCTAGTCAGGTCGGGATTCGAACCAGCGACCTTTCGGTTACTTGCCCAACGCTCTTCACCATTAAGCCAGTTTCCCAAACTCAGTCCTGCCCTCCGGCACCACACAGCTGATACAAATAACCAACTCATCATCCGACTATGAATCAGCTGTGTAGTGCTAGGGTAAAAACCAGAAGGTGTACCCAATGGGGGCCCCAGGACCCCGTTGGGAAACCCACACTATGCTACCTGCCGCCCAGCAAGGACCTGAAGTACTACCATGAAGTACTACCATGAAGTACTACCATGAAGTACTACCATGAAGTTGATAACAGCTCAACCCCAATGTATCACTACCATTGTTAATCATTACTAAACCTCCTTGAATGAGATGTGTATCTGTGTGTGTATACATTCCGCTGTGTGTGTGTGTGTGTGTTGTTCTCTCACCTCCCCCTGCTGGCTGATGATAGGAACAGCGTACTGTGTAGGTGTGTGTTGTTCTCTCACCTCCTCCTGCTGGCTGATCATAGGAACAGCGTACTGTGTAGGTGTGTGTTGTTCTCTCACCTCCTCCTGCTGGCTGATCATAGGAACAGAGTACTGTGTAGGTGTGTGTTGTTCTCTCACCTCCTCCTGCTGGCTGATCATAGGAACAGAGTACTGTGTAGGTGTGTGTTGTTCTCTCACCTCCTCCTGCTGGCTGATCATAGGAACAGCGTACTGTAGGTTGTGTTGTTCTCTCCTCACCTCCTCCTGCTAGCTGATGATAGGAACAGCGTACTGTGTAGGTGTGTGTGTGTGTGTTGTTCTCTCACCTCCCCCTGCTGGCTGATGATAGGAACAGCGTACTGTGTAGGTGTGTGTGTGTGTGTGTTGTTCTCTCACCTCCCCCTGCTGGCTGATCATAGGAAGAGTGTACTGTGTGTGTGTGTGTGTTGTTCTCTCACCTCCCCCCCCTGCTGGCTGATCATAGGAACAGCGTACTGTGTAGGTGTGTGTTGTTCTCTCACCTCCCCCTGCTGGCTGAGGATAGGAACAGCATACTGTGTAGGTGTGTGTGTGTGTTGTTCTCTCACCTCCCCCTGCTGGCTGATGATAGGAACAGCATACTGTGTAGGTGTGTGTGTGTGTGTGTGTGTGTGTGTTGTTCTCTCTCTCACCTCCCCCTGCTGGCTGATGATAGGAACAGCGTACTGTAGTCTGATATCGTGGAACAGACACTCCAGAAAGATGTTGGCCACTCCTATCAGGTTGTGGTTCTCCTGAGCTTCATAGAAGGACTCACTGTGCTGCTTGTGGTTGTTCAGCTTGGTATGCTGATCAGAGAGACATGATACAAACACACACCTGAAAACTTCCCCCATCATCCAATTATCATCTTCATCACTGATAAAGAATACTTTCCCTCCCACAATCTCTTCCAGCAGTGTCTCCCCTTGGAACATGATCCCATCGAACCCCTCCCCTGCACCCCCCCTCTCATCATCCCTCTGACTCCTCCCCTCTCATCCCCTCTCTCTCCTCCCCTCTCACCATCCCTCTCTATCTCCCCTCTCATCATCCCTCTCTCTCCTCCCCTCCTCTCTATCTCCCCCTCTCATCATCCCTCTCTCTCTCCTCCCCTCCTCTCTATCTCCCCCTCTCATCATCCCTCTCTCTCCTCCCCTCCTCTCTATCCCCCCCTCTGTCCTCCCCTCCTCTCCATCTCTCCCCCCTCATCATCCCTCTCTCTCCTCCTCTCCCCTCTCCTCTCTCCTCCCTCTCCTCCCCTCCCCTCCCCTCCATCTCCCCCTCTCTCTCTCTCCTCCCCCCTCCCCTCTCTCCCCCCCTCCCCCTCTCCTCCTCCCCTCCTCCCCCTCTCTCTCCTCCCCTCCCCTCCATCTCCCCCTCTCTCTCCTCCCCTCCCCCCTCTCTCTCCTCCCCTCCCCTCCATCTCCCCTCTCTCTCCTCCCCTCCTCTCTCCCCCTCTCTCCTCCCCTCCCTCCCCCTCTCCCACTCTCTCTCTCTCCTCCCCTCCCCTCTCTCCACCTCTCTCTCCTCCCCCCCCTCCATCTCCCCCCCCCTCTCCCCTCCCCTCCTCTCTATCTCCCCCTCTCTCTCCTCCCCTCTCTCCCCTGCCCTCTATCTCCCCCCCTCTCTCTCCTCCCCTCCTCCCCATTCCTCCTCTCCCCTTCCTCTCACCGTGTCCTCAGCTCCCTCCTCCAGTCTCTGTAGTGGGTCTCTCATGTCCACTAGTTTGTTGTCCAGCTTGTCGATGGTCCAGACCTGTGTCCCCTTCCCTTTCCACCTCACCAGGATGGCTGGTTCACTCACTATGGCTCCACGCTGACCAAGACACAGCGACTCTCAACGTGACGTACTGAACAAAGTTCTACAAATGACACTATTTCTGTGTACATGTTATTAATGATACAACACAATCAGACCGTTCCTTCAGCTTTTCTCTCATTGTACAAAACATGACACATCACTGATAACATGTGTATGTGTGTGTGTGTATGTGTGTGTGTGTGTGTGTGTATGTATGTGTGTGTATGTGTGTGTGTGTATGTGTATGTGTGTGTGTGTGTATGTATGTGTGTGTGTGCAGAGGTTGGGCACCTTGCGGTTGGCACTGAGGTTAGCTGCAGGGATCTGGAGGGTGACCTGGTAGTCAGTCAGTTTGTTCATCTCTTTTGCCAGGAGTTGGCCTCTCTCACCAGGGTGTTGGCCTTGACACCTGCTCCCTCAGCCTGGACAGACTCTGACGAAACAGGCTCGTCCCTGACACACACACACACACACCACACACACACCACACACACAGAGAGACCATTCACACGTGTGACTGTGATCAACAAGGTTGGTTACAACTTCATTGATCCTGCATCTAAAGCCGTAGCATGTTGTGGGCGTGTGTGTGTGGGCGTGTGTGTGTGGTGGGGCGTGTGTGTGGGCGTGTGTGTGCGTGTGTGGGCGTGTGTGTGTGGGCGTGTGTGTGTGGGCGGTAGTGTGTGGCGTGTGTGTGCGTGTGTGTGTGGCGTGTGTGTGTGTGGGCGTGTGTGTGTGTGGGCGTGTGTGTGCGTGTGTGTGGGTGTGTGTGTGTGGCGTGTGTGTGTGGGCGTGTGTGTGTGGGCGTGTTGTGTGTGGAGTGTGGTGTGAGCGTGTGGTGTGGGGCGTGTTTGTGTGTGTGTGTGGGCGTGTGTGTGCGTGGTGTGTGGGTGTGTGTGTGGGGCGGTGTGTGTGGGCGTGTGTGTGTGGGCGTGGTGTTTGGGAGTGTGTGTGTGAGCGTGTGTGTGTGGGCGTGTTTGTGTGTGTGTGTGTGTGCGTGGGCGTGTGTGTGTGGGCGTGTGTGTGTGTTGGGCGTGTGTGTGTTGGGAGTGTGTGTGTGTGTGAGCGTGTGTTGTGTGGGGCGTGTTGTTTGTGTGTGTGTGTGGGCGTGTGGTGTGTGTGTGGGCGTGTGTGTGTGGGCGTGTGTGTGTGGGGGCGTGTGTGTGTGTGTGTGTGTGCGTATTCCCTTCACCTCTCCTCAGTCCAGGGGCGTATCTTGCTGTGGTGTGATGGTGTGTGTGTGGGGAAGGTGAGGCGGTCGCTGCTGGATCGCTGATGCTGATTGGTTCTCTCAGGAGACAGCTGTTGCCGTAGTGACTCCAGCTCTCTCTCATACATCATCCTCTGTTCCTCCAGCGCTGTGCGTTTCTCCTCCAGTTACTGCTTCTCTAACACCTGGACCACGTTCTGCATGGGATCTATAGGAGAGATACCATACTGTTAAACATAGTGCCTCTCTAACACCTGGACCACGTTCTGATCTATAGGAAGATACCATACTGTTAAACATAGTGCTTCTCTAACACCTGGACCACGTTCTGATCTATAGGAGAGATACCATACTGTTAAACATAGTGCTTCTCTAACACCTGGACCACGTTCTGATCTATAGGAGAGATACCATACTGTTAAACATAGTGCCTCTCTAACACCTGGACCACGTTCTGATCTATAGGAGAGATACCATACTGTTAAACATAGTGCTTCTCTAACACCTGGACCACGTTCTGATCTATAGGAGAGATACCATACTGTTAAACATAGTGCTTCTCTCAAATCAAATCAAATTTTATTTGTCACATACACATGGTTAGCAGATGTTAATGCGAGTGTAGCGAATGCTTGTGCTTCTAGTTCCGACAATGCAAGTAATAACGAACAAGTAATCTAACTAACAATTCCAAAAAAACTACTGTCTTATACACAGTGTAAGGGATAAAGAATATGTACATAAGGATATATGAATGAGTGATGGTACAGAGCAGCATAGGCAAGATACAGTAGATGATATCGAGTACAGTATATACATATGAGATGAGTATGTAAACAAAGTGGCCATAGTTAAAGTGGCTAGTGATACATGTATTACATAAGGATGCAGTCGATGATATAGAGTACAGTATATACGTATGCATATGAGATGAATAATGTAGGGTAAGTAACATTATATAAGGTAGCATTGTTTAAAGTGGCTAGTGATATATTTACATCATTTCCCATCAATTCCCATTATTAAAGTGGCTGGAGTTGAGTCAGTGTCATTGTCAGTGTGTTGGCAGCAGCCACTCAATGTTAGTGGTGGCTGTTTAACAGTCTGATGGCCTTGAGATAGAAGCTGTTTTTCAGTCTCTCGGTCCCAGCTTTGATGCACCTGTACTGACCTCGCCTTCTGGATGACAGCGGGGTGAACAGGCAGTGGCTCGGGTGGTTGATGTCCTTGATGATCTTTATGGCCTTCCTGTAGCATCGGGTGGTGTAGGTGTCCTGGAGGGCAGGTAGTTTGCCCCCGGTGATGCGTTGTGCAGACCTCACTACCCTCTGGAGAGCCTTACGGTTGAGGGCGGTGCAGTTGCCATACCAGGCGGTGATACAGCCCGCCAGGATGCTCTCGATTGTGCATCTGTAGAAGTTTGTGAGTGCTTTGGTAACAAGCCGAATTTCTTCAGCCTCCTGAGGTTGAAGAGGCGCTGCTGCGCCTTCTTCACGATGCTGTCTGTGTGAGTGGACCAATTCAGTTTGTCTGTGATGTGTATGCCGAGGAACTTAAAACTTGCTACCCTCTCCACTACTGTTCCATCGATGTGGATAGGGGGGTGTTCCCTCTGCTGTTTCCTGAAGTCCACAATCATCTCCTTAGTTTTGTTGACGTTGAGTGTGAGGTTATTTTCCTGACACCACACTCCGAGGGCCCTCACCTCCTCCCTGTAGGCCGTCTCGTCGTTGTTGGTAATCAAGCCTACCACTGTTGTGTCGTCCGCAAACTTGATGATTGAGTTGGAGGCGTGCGTGGCCACGCAGTCGTGGGTGAACAGGGAGTACAGGAGAGGGCTCAGAACGCACCCTTGTGGGGGCCCCAGTGTTGAGGATCAGCGGGGAGGTGATGTTGTTGCCTACCCTCACCACCTGGGGGCGGGCCCGTCAGGAAGTCCAGTACCCAGTTGCACAGGGCGGGGTCGAGACCCAGGGTCTCGAGCTTGATGACGAGCTTGGAGGGTACTATGTGTTGAATGCCGAGCTGTAGTCGATGAACAGCATTCTCACATAGGTATTCCTCTTGTCCAGATGGGTTAGGGCAGTGTGCAGTGTGGTTGAGATTGCATCTGGTCTGTGGACCTATTTGGGCGGTAAGCAAATTGGAGTGGGTCTAGGGTGTCAGGTAGGGTGGAGGTGATATGGTCCTTGACTAGTCTCTCAAAGCAACTTCATGATGACGGATGTGAGTGCTACGGGGGCGGTAGTCGTTTAGCTCAGTTACCTTAGCTTTCTTGGGAACAGGAACAATGGTGGCCTCTTGAAGCATGTGGGGAACAGCAGACTGGTATAGGGATTGATTGAATATGTCCGTAAACCCACCGGCCAGCTGGGTCTGCGCATGCTCTGAGGGCGCGGCTGGGGATGCCGTCTGGGCCTGCAGCCTTGCGAGGGTTAACACGTTTAAATGTCTTATTCACCTTGGCTGCAGTGAAGGAGAGGACCGCATGTTTTCGTTGCAGGCCGTGTCAGTGGCACAGTATTGTCCTCAAAGCGGGGCAAAAAAGTTATTTAGTCTGCCTGGGAGCAAGACATCCTGGTCCGTGACTGGGCTGGATTTCTTCCTGTAGTCCGTGATTGACTGTAGACCCTGCCACATGCCTCTTGTGTCTGAGCCGTTGAATTGAGATTCTACTTTGTCTCTGTACTGGCGCTTAGCTTGTTTGATAGCCTTGCGGAGGGAATAGATGCACTGTTGTATTCGGTCATGTTACCAGACACCTTGCCCTGATTAAAAGCAGTGGTTCGCGCTTTCAGTTTCACACGAATGCTGCCATCAATCCACGGTTTCTGGTTAGGGAATGTTTTAATCGTTGCTATGGGAACGACATCTTCAACGCACGTTCTAATGAACTCGCACACCGAATCAGCGTATTCGTCAATGTTGTTATCTGACGCAATACGAAACATCTCCCCAGTCCACGTGATGGAAGCAGTCTTGGAGTGTGGAATCAGCTTGGTCGGACCAGCGTTGGACAGACCTCAGCGTGGGAGCCTCTTGTTTTAGTTTCTGTCTGTAGGCAGGGATCAACAAAATGGAGTCGTGGTCAGCTTTTCCGAAAGGGGGGCGGGGCAGGGCCTTATATGCGTCGCGGAAGTTAGAGTAGCAATGATCCAAGGTCTTTCCACCCCTGGTTGCGCAATCGATATGCTGATAAATTTAGGGAGTCTTGTTTTCAGATTAGCCTTGTTAAAATCCCCAGCTACAATGAATGCCAGCCTCCGGATAAATCGTTTCCAGTTTGCAGAGAGTTAAATAAAGTTCGTTCAGAGCCATCGTTGTGTCTGCTTGGGGGGGGATATATACGGCTGTGATTATAATCGAAGAGAATTCTCTTGGTAGATAATGCGGTCTACATTTGATTGTGAGGAATTCTAAATCAGGTGAACAGAAGGATTTGAGTTCCTGTATGTTTCTTTCATCACACCATGTCATGTTGGCCATAAGGCATACGCCCCCGCCCCTCTTCTTACCAGAAAGATGTTTGTTTCTGTCGGCGCGATGCGTGGAGAAACCCGTTGGCTGCACCGCTTCGGATAGCGTCTCTCCGGGTGAGCCACGTTTCCGTGAAGCAAAGAACGTTACAGTCTCTGATGTCCCTCTGGAATGCTACCCTTGCTCGGATTTCATCAACCTTGTTGTCAAGAGACTGGACATTGGCAAGAAGAATGCTAGGGAGTGGTGCACGGTGTGCCCGTCTCCGGAGTTCTGACCAGAAGACCGCCTCGTTTCCCTCTCTTTCGGAGTCGTTTTTTTGGGTCGCTGCATAGGATCCGCTCCGTTGTACTGTTTGTAAGGCAGAACACAGGATCCGCGTCGCGAAAAAACATATTCTTGGTCGTACTGATGGTGAGTTGACGCTGATCTTATATTCAGTAGTTCTTCTCGACTGTATGTAATGAAACCTAAGATGACCTTGGGTACTAATGTAAGAAATAACACGTAAAAAAACAAAAAACTGCATAGTTTCCTAGGAACGGGAACCGAGGCGGCCATCTCTGTCGGCGCCGGAAGTACTGGACCACGTTCTGATCTATAGGAGAGATACCATACTGTTAAACATACTGCTTCTCTAACACCTGGACCAATAGGAGAGACAGGAGACAGAGAAGATGGTGTGTGTGTAGGGTAGTGGTGTGTGTGTACTGTAGTGGTGTGTGTGTAGTGTAGTGGTGTGTGTAGTGCACTGGTGTGTGTGTAGTGTACTGGTGTGTGTGTGTGTAGTGTGTAATAGGTGGGATGGCAGCCTCTCCCACACAGCAGATGCAAGGCTGCAGGTCATCCCACCTCATGTGAACAGGACAGGGGCATGACACACACACACACACACACACACACACACACACACACACACACCACACACACACACACACACACACACACACACACATGACAGCTTGTGTGTGACATAACGGTTGCATCACATGGAAAGAGGGGAGCGAGGAGAGGACAGATGTGTCTCAGTTCCCCTTGAGGGGGACTGGTGTCCTCCATCGCAGGTCAAGTGGCTCTAAATTAAACCTCTGTTGTCGGGGTTGAGGAGGAGAGGCCCTGGAGCTCTTTCAGGGACTGAGGCAGTTTATACCTGCAGTGCGAACGCAACACTGTATATCGTTCAATATAGTGTGGCAAATTACAGTACTTCCCAAAATCCTGCGTTTTCTAGAAATCCCGGTGGAAGGTTACTGGAATCAGGAGGGAATTAGCAGGACATCTGTGAATCTTTCAAATGGGATTTCTGGAAAAACCCAGTTCAGCAAAATGATTGTAATTTGTTCCAGAAGCCATCGTACATACCGTTGTTTTCCCAGGGTCTTCATCATGACCTCCGTCTGGGCGAACTCATAGCTGTAGTCCTGTTCTGAGGAGGCCTCGCTTGCTGTCTCTACGTCTACCTCTACATAGCTCTCCCTGGGGGACGCCCGTTCCCTCTCCAGCTCCTTCAGACGCTCACGTCGCTTCCTCCCAGGCAGGTTTATCCTACAGCACACAGGATGTACACTCAGTTCCTGTTTCTACAGCACACAGGATGTACAGTCAGTTCCTGCTTCTACAGCACACAGGATGTACACTCAGTTCTTGCTTCTACGCACACAGGATGTACACTCAGTTCCTGCTCCTACAGCTCACAGGATGTACACTCAGTTCCTGCTTCTACAGCACACAGGATGTACACTCAGTTCCTGTTTCTACAGCACACAGGATGTACACTCAGTTCCTGTTTCTACAGCACACAGGATGTACACTCAGTTCCTGTTTCTACAGCACACAGATGTACACTCAGTTCCTGCTTCTACAGCACACAGATGTACACTCAGTTCCTGTTTCTACAGCTCACAGGATGTACACTCAGTTCCTGCTTCTACAGCACACAGGATGTACACTCAGTTCCTGCTTCTACAGCACACAGGGATGTACACTCAGTTCCTGCTTCTACAGCTCACAGGATGTACACTCAGTTCCTGTTCTACAGCACACAGGATGTACACTCAGTTCCTGCTTCTACAGCA
The DNA here is from genome assembly GCF_002021735.2 of Oncorhynchus kisutch. Classification (NCBI taxonomy): domain Eukaryota; kingdom Metazoa; phylum Chordata; class Actinopteri; order Salmoniformes; family Salmonidae; genus Oncorhynchus; species Oncorhynchus kisutch. The sequence goes on from NW_022264585.1 coordinate 10,901, forward strand.
CACAGGATGTACACTCAGTTCCTGCTTCTACAGCACACAGGATGTACACTCAGTTCCTGCTCCTACAGCACACAGGATGTACACTCAGTTCCTGCGTCTACAGCACACAGGATGTACACTCAGTTCCTGTTTCTACAGACACAGGATGTACAACTCCAGTTCCTGCTTCTACAGCACACAGGATGTACACTCAGTTCCTGTTTCTACAGCACACAGGATGTACCCTCAGTTCCTGTTTCTACAGCACACAGGATGTACCCTCAGTTCCTGCTTCTACAGCACACAGGATGTACACTCAGTTCCTGCTTCTACAGCAACAGGATGTACATTCAGTTCCTGTTTCTCTACAGCACACATGATGTACACTCAGTTCCTGCTTCTACAGCACACAGGATGTACATTCAGTTCCTGTTTCTACAGCACACAGGATGTACACTCAGTTCCTGTTTCTACAGCACACAGGATGTACACTCAGTTCCTGCTTCTACAGCACACAGGATGTACACTCAGTTCCTGTGTTCTACAGCACACATGATGTACACTCAGTTCCTGTTTCTACAGCACACAGGATGTACCCTCAGTTCCTGCTTCTACAAGCACACAGGATGTACCTCAGTCCGTTCTGTTTCTACAGCACACAGGATGTACCCTCAGTTCCTGCTTCTACAGCACCAGGATGTACACTCAGTTCCTGCTTCTACAACGCACACAGGATGTACACTCATTCCTGTTTCTACAGCACACAGGATGTACAACTCAGTTCCTGCTTCTACAGCACACAGGATGTACACTCAGTTCCATGCTTCTACAGCACACAGGATGTACACTCAGTTCCTACTCCTACAGCACACAGGATGTACACTCAGTTCCTGCTTCTACAGCACACAGATGTATACTCGTTCCTGCTTCTACAGCACACAGGATGTACCCTCAGTTCCTTCTTCTACAGCACACAGGATGTACACTCAGTTCCTGCTTCTACAGCACACATGATGTACCCTCAGTTCCTGTTCTACAGCACACAGGATGTACCCTCAGTTCCTGCTTCTACAGCACACAGATGTACACTCAGTTCCTGTGTCTACAGCAACACAGGATGTACACTTAGTTCCTGCTTCTACAGCACACAGGATGTACACTCAGTTCCTGCTTCTACAGCACACAGGATGTACACTCAGTTCCTGCTTCTACAGCACACAGGATGTACACTCAGTTCCTGCTTCTACAGCACACATGATGTACACTCAGTTCCTGTTTTTACAGCACACAGGAAGTACAACTCAGTTCCTGTTTCTACAGCACACAGGATGTACACTAAGTTCCTGCTTCTACAGCACACATGATGTACACTCAGTTCCTGCTTCTACAGCACACAGGATGTACACTCAGTTCCTGTTGTCTACAGCACACAGGATGTACCCTCAGTTCCTGCTTCTACAGCACATAGGATGTACCCTCAGTTCCTGTTTCTACAGCACACAGATGTACACTCAGTTCCTGTTTTCTACAGCACACAGGATGTACACTCAGTTCCTGTTTCTACAGCACACAGGATGTACCCTCAGTTCCTGTTTCTACAGCACACAGGATGTACCCTCATTCCTGTTTCTACAGCACACAGGATGTACCCTCAGTTCCTGTTTCTACAGCACACAGGATGTACCCTCAGTTTCCTGTTTCTTCTACAGCACACAGGATGTACCCTCAGTTCCTGTTTCTACAGCACACATGATGTACACTCAGTTCCGGTTTTTAGCAGCACACAGGAAGTACACCAGTTCCTGTTTCTACAGCACACAGGATGTACACTAAGGTTCCTGCTTCTACAGCACACATGATGTACACTCAGTTCCTGTTCTACAGCACACAGGATGTACACTCAAGTTCCTGTTTCTACAGCACACAGGATGTACAGTCAGTTCCTGTTTCTACAGCACACAGGATGTACCCTCAGTTCCTGTTTCTACAGCACACAGGATGTACCACTCAGTTCCTGTTTCTACAGCACACAGGATGTACCCATCAGTTCCTGTTTCTACAGCACACAGGATGTACCCTCAGTTCTGTTCTTCTACAGCACACAGGATGTACCCTCAGTTCCTGCTTCTACAGCACACAGGATGTACACTCAGTTTCCTGTTTCTACAGCACACAGGATGTACCCTCAGTTCCTGTTCTAACAGCACACAGGATGTACCCTCAGTTCCTGTTTCTACAGCACACAGGATGTACCCTCAGTTCCTGTTTCTACAGCACACAGGATGTACCCTCAGTTCCTGTTTTCTACAAGCACACAGGATGTACACTCAGTTCCTGCTTCTACAGCACCAGGAGGTACACTCAATTCCTGCTGCTTCTACAGCACACAGGATGTACCCTCAGTTCCTGTTTCTACAAGCACACAGGATGTACCCTCAGTTCCTGTTTCTACAACACACAGGATGTACCCTCAGTTCCTGTTTCTACAGCACACAGGATGTACACTCAGTTCCTGCTTCTACAGCACACAGGAGGTACACTCAATTCCTGCTTCTACAGCACACAGGATGTACCCTCAGTTCCTGTTTCTACAGCACACAGGATGTACCCTCAGTTCCTGTTTCTACAGCACACAGGATGTACCCTCAGTTCCTGCTTCTACAGCACACAGGATGTACACTCAGTTTCCTGCTTCTACAGCACACAGGATGTACATTCAGTTCCTGTTTCTACAGCACACAGGATGTACACTCAGTTCCTGCTTTCTACAGCACACAGGCTGTACATTCAGTTCCTGTTTTCTACAGCACACAGGATGTACACTCAGTTCCTGTTTCTACAGCACACAGGATGTACACTCAGTTCCTGCTTCTACAGCACCACAGGATGTACACTCGTTCCTGTTTCTACAGCACACAGGATGTACACTCAGTTCCTGTTTCTACAGCACACAGGATGTACCCTCAGTTCCTCTTCTACAGCACACAGGATGTACCCTCAGTTCCTGTTCTACAGCACACAGGATGTACCCTCAGTTTCCTGCGTCTACAGCACACAGGATGTACACTCAGTTTCCTGCGTCCTACAGCACACAGGAGGTACACATCAATTCCTACTCCTACAGCACACAGGATGTACACTCAGTTCCTGCTTCTACAGCACACAGGATGTACACTCAGTTCCTGCTTCTAACAGCACACAGGATGTACCCTCAGTTCCTTCTTCTAACAGCACACAGGATGTACAACTCAGTTCCTGCTCTTCTACAGCACACATGATTGTAAACCCTCAGTTCCTGTTTCTACAGCACACAGGATGTACCCTCAGTTCCTGCTTCTAACAGCACACAGGATGTACACTCAGTTTCCTGTTTCTACAGCACACGGATGTACATCTTAGTTCCTGCTTCTACAGCAAACAGGATTACACTCAGTTCCTGCTTCTACACAGCACACAGGATGTACACTCAGTTCCTGCTTCTACAGCACACAGGATGTACACTCAGTTCCTGCTTCTACAGCACACATGATGTACACTCAGTTCCTGCTTCTCACAGCACACAGGATGTACCCTCAGTTTCCTGTTTCTTCTACAGCACACAGGAGGTACCCTCAGTTCCTGTTTCTACAGCACACAGGATGTACCCCGAATTCCTGCTTCTACAGCACACAGGATGTACACTCAGTTCCTGTTTCTACAGCACACAGGATGTACCCTCAGTTCCTGTTTCTACAGCACACAGGATGTACCCTCAGTTCCTGTTTCTACAGCATACAGGATGTACCCTCAGTTCCTGTTTCTACAGCACACAGGATGTACCCTCAGTTCCTGTTTCTACAGCACACAGGATGTACACTCAGTTCCTGCTTCTACAGCACACAGGAGGTACACTCAATTTCTGCTTCTACAGCACACAGGATGTACCCTCAGTTCCTGTTTCTACAGCACACAGGATGTACCCTCAGTTCCTGTTTCTACAACACACAGGATGTACCCTCAGTTCCTGTTTCTACAGCACACAGGATGTACACTCAGTTCCTGCTTCTACAGCACACAGGAGGTACACTCAATTCCTGCTTCTACAGCACACAGGATGTACCCTCAGTTCCTGTTTCTACAGCACACAGGATGTACCCTCAGTTCCTGTTTCTACAACACACAGGATGTACCCTCAGTTCCCTGTTCTAACAACACCTGGCAACTTACGGATGTAACATTCCCCAAATTCTCAGCTTTTCCAGAAATCCTGATTGGAGGGTTCTGGATTTCCTGCTGTTTTGGGAATATTTACAACCAGATTTCTGGAAAATCTCTAGTTACCTTTGTCCAGTAGATGTTCATGTTCTGTAGAGAAACTCCTCACCTGAAGAAGTGGTTGTTGCCGCCACAATATGCGGTCTCCATGCCACAGGTGGACCAAGGACTCAGTCATGGTTCCATTCACACAGTTCTGTTGTGAGCAGAGCAATATAGTCTGATGATGTCATATTGAGGTGTGTTGTGGGACAGTAGACATCCCATTCCTGCTGTACCTCCTCTTCCAGACCCAGCTATCCTCATATCATCCACCAACAGTAAAGACTACCAATGAGATATCCTCATATCACCCACCAACAGTAAAGACTACCAATGAGATATCCTCATATCACCCACCAACAGTAAAGACTACCAATGAGATATCCTCATATCATCCACCAACAGTAAAGACTACCATAAGATATCTCATATCACCCACCAACAGTAAAGACTACCAATGAGATAATCCTCATATCACCCACCAACAGTAAAGACTACCAATGAGATATCCTCATATCACCCACCAACAGTAAAGACTACCAATGAGATATCCTCATATCATCCACCAACAGGAAAGACTACCAATGAGATAATCCTCATATCACCAACCCACCAACAGTAAAGACTACCAATGAGATATCCTCATATCATCCACCAACAGTAAAGACTACCAATGAGATATCCTCATATCACCCACCAACAGTAAAGACTACCAATGAGATATCCTCATATCACCCACCAACAGTAAAGACTATACCAATGAGATATCCTCATATCACCACCCAACAGTAAGACTACCAATGAGATATCCTCATATCACACCACCAACAGTAAAGACTAACCAATGAGATATCCTTCATATCACCCACCAACAGTAAAGACTACCAATGAGATATCCTCATTCACCCACCAACAGTAAGATTATCAATGAGATATCCTCATATCACCCACCAACCAGTAAAGACTACCAATTTGATATCCTCATGTCACCCACCAACAGTAAAGACTACCATGAGATATCCTCATATCAATCAACCCACCAACAGTAAAGACTACCAATAAGATATCCTCATATCAACCCACCAACAGTAAATCTATCAATTAGATATCCTCATATCACCCACCAACAGTAAAGACTACCATGAGATATCCTCATATCCCCACCAACAGTAAAGACTACCAATGAGATATCCTCAATATCACCCACCAACAGTAAAGACTACCAATGAGATATCCTCATATCACCCACCAACAGTAAAGACTACCATGAGAATATCCTCATATTTCATAGATAGCCTTTACTGGGGACGGGTGGTGGGGGAGAGGCATGGAGGGAGAGAGGGAGGAGTGGGGGCAGGCAGGCCAGGAGGGAGGGAGGGAGAGAGGGAGGGATGAAGGGAGGGAGGAGGGCAGACAAGGCAAGGAGGGAGGGAGGGATGAAGGGAGGGAGGGACGGATGCAGGGAGGGAGGGAGGGGGATGTTTGATATCAAAGCAGGAGGTTGAGATCAGAAATACCTCAGCTATGAGGTCATGAGAAACTCCAGTCAGGTCCAGTTCACCTCATCCATGTGCGTGTGTGTGCGTACTGTGTGTGTGTGTGTGTGTGTATGTGTGTGTACTGTGTGTGTGTGTGTGTACTGTGTGTGTGTGTGCATACTGTGTGTGTGTGTGTGTGTGTGTTAGCTCACCTGGCATTCTCTATAGGGGTGAGGGTGACCTCCCCCCCGTCTGGGCTGATCTCCACACAACACAGTGTTCTGACTGGATACCAATCCAAAGAGCTGGATGTCCTAGAGGTGTCTGCACCCACACGCGTGTGTTCCTACACACACACACAGTACGCACACACACACAGTACGCACACACACACACACAGTACGCACCACACACACACACACAGTACGCACACACACACACACACCACACACACACCACACACACACACACACACACACACACACACACACACACAGTACGCACACACACACACACACAGAGAGAGAGGAGATGATGATTTCCTAATTCATGTGGGTCAGGTCCTACTTCAATCCAATGGCAGGTTGACATCAGATCTGACGCAACAGACTGCAATTCACTTTCCCCACAGACTCAGATATGTACCACTTATATGACTGGTGATATCATTACTTCCCCACCGACTCAGATATGTACCACTTATATAACTGGTGATTCATTACTTCCCCACAGACACACAGACTCAGATATGTACCACGTATATGACTGGTGATATCATTACTTTCCACCACAGACTCAGACTCATATGTACCACGTATATGACTGGTGATACCATTACTTCCACACAGACTCAGACTCAGATATGTACCACGTATATGACTGGTGATATCATTATTCCACACAGACTCAGATATGTAACCACTTATATGACTGGTGATATCATTACTTCCCCACAGACACACAGACTCAGATATGTACCACATATATAACTGGTGATATCATTACTTCCTCTCAGACTCAGATATGTACCACATATATAACTGGTGATATCATTACTTCCCCCACAGACTCAGATATGTACCACGTATATAACTGGTGATATCATTACTTCCACCCCAGACTCAGTTATGTACCATGTAATATGACTGGTGATATCATTACTTCCCCACAGACTCAGATATGTACCACATATATAACTGGTGATATCATTACTTCCACCCAGACTCAGTTATGTACCACGTATATGACTGGTGATATCATTACTTCCCTATACAGACTCAGATATGTACCACGTATATGACTGGTGATATCATTACTTCCCCACTGATATCATGAGGCCATTTTAATCTGCTACAACACCTTTCTCCTTTCATCAATGGGACGAGAAACTACACAAGAACAGTGAAAAGCTGATTGCTGTCCACTCTCTCTCCCTCTGCCCCTTCTCTCTCTCTCCCCGTCTATATATCTCTCTCTCCATCTATATATCTCTCTCTCCCCCTTCTCTATTTCTCTCTCCCCTTCTATATCTCTCTCTCCTCTCTGCCCCTTCTATCTATCTCTCTCTCTCTCCCCTTGTCTTTCCCTCTCTCATCACAGAGTGGGTGTAGTTAAACAAACATCCCACTTCCAGAGGATGTCCGACACTCCTTCCCTCCTGCAGCTGTATCAGCTACTTAACATAACCCCAATAAGTCAGTCTCTTGTTCATTCCATTGTGTGTGTGTGGGTGTCATTCCACACTGGTATGCAGGGCAGGCTAGCTGTCCAGGGCCGGGGCCCAGACACAGACCTGTTGTTCTGCAGGCACGAAGGAGGCTCTACTCTACTCTCTCCCTGTCCCTCTGCTCTCTCTCCCTGTCCCTCCTGCTCTCTCTCCCTGCCCCTCTGCTCGCTCTCTCTCCCTGCCCCTCTGCTCGCTCTCTCTCCCCTGCCCCTCTGCTCGCTCTCTCTCCCTGCCCCTCTGCTCGCTCTCTCTCCCTGCCCCTCTGCTCTCTCTCCCTGCCCCTCTGCTCTCTGTCTCGCTCTCTCTCCCTGCCCCTCTGCTCTCTGTCTCCCTCTCTCTCCCTGCCCCTCTCCTCTCTCTCCCTGCCCCTCTGCTCTCTCTCCCTGCCCCTCTGCTCTCTGTCTCTCTCTCTCCCTGCCCCTCTGCTCTCTGCCCCTCTGCTCTCTGTCTCTCTCTCACCATGCCCCTCTGCTCTCTCTCACTGCCCCTCTACTCTCTCTCTCTCACCCTGCCCTCTCTCTCTGCCCCTCTGCTCTGTCTCTCTCTCACCCTGCCCCTCTGCTCTCTCTCTGCCCCTCTGCTCTCTGTCTCTCTCTCACCCTGCCCCTCTGCTCTCTCTCACTGCCCCTCTACTCTCTCTCTCTCACCCTGCCCTCTCTCTCTGCCCCTCTGCTCTGTCTCCTCTCTCACCCTGCCCCTCTGCTCTCTCTCACTGCCTCTCTGCTCTGTCTCTCTCCCCCTATACAGTATAGTACATAGGGCTCTGTTTGGGACTCAGCCTCAGTCTCTCTCTGTTCCTCTCAGCCACTGAGCCAGTTGTCTGTCTGCACTGTGACTATGAGTCCACTTCCTTTCCTTTCCTGTGTTCTCATAGCGTCATCCTATTGCAGTGTGAACCAGAGCCCTGTAGTTAGAGAGTTCCTGCATTATGATGCATTTACATGACACTTCAACATTCTATGGCAGCGAGCTGGCGCACCCCCAGAGAAATGATTTAGTGTAGAGGTGCTGATTAAAGGGGAATAACTGCAAGCATTAAAACAAAGAACGAGAGTCACACTCTATATATAAACTCCCAGGCATTTATTGGTAAAACATCACTGTGCCTTCTTCTGGGTGCCTGAGAGCAGAGGGTGCCTCCTTCAGGGTGCCTGAGAGCAGAGGGTGCCTACTTCAGGGTGCCTGAGAGCAGAGGATGCCTCCTTCAGGGTGCCTGAGACCAGAGGGTGCCTCCTTCAGGGTGCTCCTTCAGGGTGCTTGAGAGCAGAGGGTGCCTCCTTCTGGGTGCCTCCTTCAGGGTACCTTCTTCAGGGTACCTTCTTCAGGGTGCTTGAGAGCAGAGGGTGCCTCCTTCAGGGTGCCTTCTTCAGGGTGCCTCCTTCAGGGTGCCTGAAAAGCAGAGGGTGCCTCCTTCAGGGTACCTTCTTCAGGGTACCTTCTTCAGGGTGCTTGAGAGCAGAGGGTGCCTCCTTCAGGGTGCCTCCTTCAGGGTGCCTGAAAGCAGAGGGTGCCTCCTTCAGGGTGCCTTCTTCAAGGTTACAGAGAGCAGAGGGTGCCTCCTTCAGGGTGCCTGAAAGCAGAGGGTGCATCCTTCAGGGTACCTGAAAGCAGAGGGTGCATCCTTCAGGGTGCCTGAGAGCAGAGGGTGGCCTCCTTCAGGGTGCCTTCTTCAGGGTTACAGAGAGCAGAGGGTGCCTCCTTCAAGGTTACAGAGAGCAGAGGGTGCCTCCTTCAGGGTGCCTGAGAGCAGAGGGTGCATCCTTCAGGGTGCCTGAGAGCAGAGGGTGCCTCCTTCAGGGTGCCTCCTTCAGGGTGCCCCAAGAAGTTTATATATAGTGTGCAACTCTCTTTATTAATCTGTAAAGCCATGTTAGTTCCCCATTAACAATACATGGTGTATATTTTAACATTGCTATGTAAGTGAATGTCTACAATATTCTCTAAATATATACCTCTGGTGTCCACTACACAGACTACAGGCTAGCATCATCCTACTGTACTGTCTACTACACAGACTACAGGCTAGCATCATCCTACTGTAATGTCTACTACACAGACTACAGGCCAGCATCATCCTACTGTAATGTCTACTACACAGACTACAGGCCTAGCATCATCCTACTGTAATGTCTACTACACAGACTACAGGCTAGCATCATCCCTACTGTACTGTCTACTACACAGACTACAGGCTAGCATCATCCTACTGTACTGTCTACTACAACAGACTACAGGCTAGCATCATCCTACTGTAATGTCTACTACAACAGACTACAGGCCAGCATCATCCTACTGTTAATGTCTACTACACAGACTACAGGCTAGCATCATCCTACTGGTAATGTCTACTACACAGACTACAGGCTAGCATCATCCTACTGTACTGTCTACTACACAGACTACAGGCTAGCATCATCCCTACTGTACTGTCTACTACACAGACTACAGGCTAGCATCATCCTACTGTACTGTCTACTACACAGACTACAGGCTAGCATCATCCTACTGTACTGTCTACTACACAGACTACAGGCTAGCATCATCCTACTGTAATGTCTACTACACAGACTACAGGCTAGCATCATCCTACTGTAGTGTCTACTACACAGACTACAGGCTAGCATCATCCTACTGTAATGTCTACTACACAGACTACAGGCTAGCATCATCCTACTGTAATGTCTACTACACAGACTACAGGCTAGCATCATCCTACTGTACTGTCTACTACACAGACTACAGGCTAGCATCATCCTACTGTACTGTCTACTACACAGACTACAGGCTAGCATCATCCTACTGTACTGTCTACTACACAGACTACAGGCTAGCATCATCCTACTGTACTGTCTACTGTACTGGTGTTGTGGTCGGTGTTGGTGTTGTGGTCGGTGGTAGGTGTTGTGGTTGGCGTTGTAGTTGTGGTTGGTGTTGAAGTTGTGGTCGGTGTTGTAGTTGTGGTTGGTGTTGTGGTTGTAGTTGTGGTTGGTATTGTAGTTGTGGTTGGTGTTGGTGTTGTGGTTGTGGTCGGTGTTGTGGTTGGTGTTGTGGTCGGTGTTGTGGTTGTGGTTTGTAGCTGTGGTTGTAGCTGTGGTCGCTGTTGTGGTTATGGTTGATGTTGTGGTTGTAGTTGTGGTTGTGCTTGTAGTTGGTGTTGTGCTTGTAGTCGGTGTTGTGATTGTGGTTGGTGTTGTGGTTGTGGTTGGTGTTGTGGTTGGTGTTGTGGTTGGTGTTGTGGTTGGTGTTGTGGTTGGTGTTGTGGTTGGTGTTGTGATTGTGGTTGGTGTTTGTGATTGTGGTTGGTGTTGTGATTGGTGTTGTGGTTGGTGTTGTGGTTGGTGTTGTGGTTGATGTTGTGGTTGATGTTGTGATTGTGGTTGGTATTGTGGTTGTGGTTGGGGTTGTGGTTGGGGTTGTGGTTGGTGTTGTGGTTGGTGTTGTGGTTGGTGTTGCGGTTGGTGTTGCGGTTGGTGTTGCGGTTGGTGTTGCGGTTGGTGTTGTGGTTGGTGTTGTGGTTGGTGTTGTGATTGTGGTTGGTGTTGCGGTTGGTGTTGTGGTTGTGTACCTTTAGGTAGTAGACCAGCAGCTCATTGAGGGCGGGGTCTGCGTTCAGGTTGACCAGGAAGCACTTGTCATCTCCAACTTTGATCCCAGACGTCTCCAGGGAGATCCCCATACTCTCTAGCTGCTGCTGACGCTCCTGTGGAAATTCAACAAACATACGTCATTTTACCTCTGCACAGACATTTACTACCAACGGTTTAGTCCGAATGCAGAAGCTTCCATGTGATATGAATGTGCTAAATGAATGTGAGTGAGTGTGTAGGTTACCGTAGCAATCTCCTCTGTGTTGCGTAGTTTCTGCTCCCAGGTAACGGTCATCTCCTGGATCAGCTTCTCTGACTCCTGAAGCCTCTCCTTCAGCTCTGGAGCCTTTAGAGACTGGAACATAGACACACAGAGACACACACGGACCAGTCAGGACGGACCAGCCAGAACGGACCAGCACGGACGGACCAGCCAGGACGGACCAGACAGGACGGACCAGCCAGGACGGACCAGACAAAACGGAACAGTCAGGACGGACCAGCCAGGACGGACCAGACAAAACGGACCAGCCAGGACGGACCAGCCAGGACGGACCAGACAAGACGGACCAGCCAGGACGGACCAGCCAGGACGGACCAGCCAGGACAGACCAGTCAGGACGGACCAGCCAGAACGGACCAGCCAGGACGGACCAGCCAGAACGGACCAGCCAGAACGGAACAGTCAAAACGGACCAGTCAGGACGGACCAGTCAGATCGGACCAGCCAGGCCGGACCAGCCAGGACAGACCAGTCAGGACGGAACAGTCAGAACGGACCAGTCAGGACAGACCAGTCAGGACGGACCAGACAAACGGACCAGCCAGGACGGACCAGCCAGGACGGACCAGACAAGACGGACCAGCCAGGACGGACCAGCCAGGACGGACCAGCCAGGACAGACCAGTCAGGACGGACCAGCCAGAACGGACCAGCCAGGACGGACCAGCCAGAACGGACCAGCCAGAACGGAACAGTCAAAACGGACCAGTCAGGACGGACCAGTCAGATCGGACCAGCCAGGCCGGACCAGCCAGGACAGACCAGTCAGGACGGAACAGTCAGAACGGACCAGTCAGGACAGACCAGTCAGGACGGACCAGCCAGGACGGACCAGCCAGGACGGACCAGTCAGGACGTACGTGTGTGTGTGTGGTATGTGTGTGCCTCTGTGTGTGTCTCCTACCTCAGCCTGAGAGAGCTGTACTCTGAGTTTCTCCACTTCCTCCCGGAGCTCTCTGATGATCCGTGCGTTGGGGTCTTCATTGACGACGGCGTGGTTGACAATCCTCTTGGCGCGGTCTGCGTAACGCAGCGTGGACAACGTCTCCTCGTAGTTATCAGCTGCTGGGCTCACCGTGGCGATCATACACGTCTTACTGTTGCCACCCAGGTTGTCCTGGCAACACCGAGGGAGGGATAGGAACAAACAGTTGAATTGATAGACAGTTATAATGTAGACTTCAGTGTTGGTGAATGTGAACAGTACGAGCTGGTACAGCAGTTGTTTCTGTAACAGCAGTGGAAAGAGAATATGAAAGAACTGTTACTGATATTCCTTACACTACTACGTCCCCCGACCAAATTCTGGTCGGGGGAGTCCAGATTTGACACGTATTCCCTCCTGATTCTGGGACTCTTCCAACCAGTATTTGTGGAAAACCTGTGAATTTTGGGGCCATTTTGCAACCCTGATCAATAGACAGTACAGCTAGGACCAGAGTAATAGGAGGTGTGTTAGTACCCTGATCAATAGACAGTACAGCTAGGACCAGAGTGATAGGAGGTGTGTTAGTACCCCTGATCAATAGACAGTACAGCTAGGACCAGAGTGACAGGAGGTGTGTGTTAGTACCCTGATCAATAGACAGTACAGCTAGGACCAGAGTGATAGGAGGTGTGTGTTAGTACCCTGATCAATAGACAGTACAGCGAGGACCAGAGTGATAGGAGGTGTGTGTTATTACAGACCTTGAGAAGCCAGGTGAGGACAGAGTCTCTGTAAGGAACAAACTTATTCTTCCCCCCCTTCCCCGCAGACTGGTCCGCCAGCGCAGAGATCACACAGCCCAGTGTGGTAAGAGACCTGCACACACACACACACACACACACACACACAGGGAGAAAGACACTCAACATACCTCCATGATATATCCTTACATACATGTCTTGCATCAGAGTGTCATCAACCAATAAAACATTTCACAGTTTCACAAACCAATAGAAGTTTACTTCCTGTATTACAGTGACTATCATCATATGAACCATTACATTTACTGAACATCTAAACAGTAGAGGTATTGGATGTTAACAGTAGAGGTATTGGATGTTAACAGTAGAGGTATTGGATGTTAACAGTAGAGGTATTGGATGTTAACAGTAGAGGTATTGGATGTTAACAGTAGAGGTATCGGATGTTAACAGTAGAGATATTGGATGTTAACAGTAGAGATATTGGATGTTAACAGTAGAGGTATTGGATGTTAACAGTAGAGGTATTGGATGTTAACAGTAGAGGTATTGGATGTTAACAGTAGAGGTATTGGATGTTAACGGGAGGGGACATCTAAACAGTAGAGGTAATTGGATGTTAACAGTAGAGGTATTGGATGTTAACAGTAGAGGTATTGGATGTTAACAGTAGAGGTATTGGATGTTAACAGTAGAGGTATTGGATGTTAACAGTAGAGGTATTGGATGTTAACAGTAGAGGTATTGGATGTTAACAGTAGAGGTATTGGAATGTTAACAGTAGAGGTATTGGATGTTAACAGTAGATGTATTGGATGTTAACAAGTAGATGTATTGGATGTTACAGTAGAGGTATTGGATGTTAACAGTAGAGGTATTGGATGTAACAGTAGAGGAATTGGATGTTAACAAGTAGAGGTATTGGATGTTAACAGTAGAGGCATTGGATGTTACAGTAGAGGTATTGGATGTTAACAGTAGAGGTATTGGATGTTAACAGTAGAGGTATTGGATGTTAACAGTAGAGGTATTGGATGTTAACGGGAGGGGACATCTTAACAGTATAGGTATTGGATGTTAACAGTAAGAGGTATTGGATGTTAACAGTAGAGATATTGGATGTTAACAGTAGAGGTCTTGGATGTTAACAGTAGAGGTCTTGGATGTTAACAGTAGAGGTATTGGATGTTAACAGTAGAGGTATTGGATGTTAACAGTAGAGGTATTGGATGTTACCAGTAGAGGTCTTGGATGTTAACAGTAGAGGTATTGGATGTTAACAGTAGAGGTATTGGATGTTAACAGTAGAGGTATTTGGATGTTAACAGCAGAGGTAGTGGATGTTAACAGTAGAGGTATTGGATGTTAACAGTAGAGGTATTGGATGTTAACAGTAAGAGGTATTGGGATGTTACAGTAGAGGTATTGGATGTTAACAGTAGAGGCATTGGATTGTTAACAGTAGAGGTATTGATGTTACAGTAGAGGTATTGGGATGTTAACAGTAGAGGTATTGGATGTTAACAGTAGAGGTAGTTGGATGTTAACAGTAGAGGTAGTGGGATGTTAACAGTAGATGTATTGGATGTTAACAGTAGAGGTATCGGATGTTAACAGTAGAGGTATTGGATGTTAACAGTAGAGGTATTGGATGTTAACAGTAGAGGTATTGGATGTTAACAGTAGAGGTATTGGATGTTAACAGTAGAGGTATCGGATGTTAACAGTAGAGGTATTGGATGTTAACAGTTAGAGGTATTGGATGTTAACAGTAGAGGTATTGGATGTTAACAGTAGATGTATTGGATGTTAACAGTAGAGGTATCGGATGTTAACAGTAGAGGTATTGGATGTTAACAGTAGAGGTATTGGATGTTAACAGTAGAGGTATTGGATGTTAACAGTAGAGGTATTGGATGTTAACAGTAGAGGTATTGGATGTTAACAGTAGAGGTATTGGATGTTAACGGGAGGGGACTTACCTGTTGATGTTGCTGCCCTCCTTCAGCCTCTCCCCTGCAGCTCCAGTTTAGACACACGCTCACTACCAGCCAGATCCACCAGGCTCATCTTGCTCACCTTCTCCCCTGAGTTCTACACACACACACACACACACACACCACACACACACACACACACAACCACAATCCCCAACAGACCAAACGAAGAGAGATTAATATGATAGTAGTTAGTAGCTTTAACCTCTCATTACAACAGTAATAACACAAACTGTCTGTTGTTAAGATACATTACTGTGTATTGTCTAACAACAGGTCATTAAGAGAATCCTTGTCTTTTGTGTGTGTGTGTGTGTGTGTGTGTGTGTGTGTGAGCCCTGACACTGACCCCAGACTTCAGGTCGTAGAGTGTCTGTGTGACGATGATGCTGAAAACTGCGTGGGAACGACTGCTCTCCTCATTCATATTGGTGGCCGCCACCGTCCTCGACTTATTCCCCTCCGACATCAACACCTCAATGTCCTACAAAGAGAGGGGGGGACAGAGAGAGAGAGAGAGAGAGGAGAGAGGGGGGGGGG